>NW_025231409.1:0-11416 GCF_018294505.1 Triticum aestivum | reverse complement strand
AAGGGTAACTGGTTCTGTTCTATGGGTCGGGTTCAAAGCCACAGATACTCATATCTCACAAATGTGACGTATACTGTGGGTGTCGTCGGGGTGGTTTTTGTGTTGGGAATCGTAGCATAATTTTAAAATTTTCCTACGCTCACCAAGATGCATCTATGGAGTATACTAGCAACGAGGGGAAAGGAGTGCATCTACATACCCTTGTAGATTGCGAGCGGAAGCGTTCCAATGAACGTGGATGACGGAGTCGTACTCGCCGTGATCCAAATCACCGATGACCGAGTGCCGAACGGACGGCACCTCCGCGTTCAACACACGTACGGTGCAGCGACGTCTCCTCCTTCTTGATCCAGCAAGGGGGAAGGAGAGGTTGATGGAGATCCAGCAGCACGACGGCGTGGTGGTGGATGTAGCGGGATGCCGGCAGGGCTTCGCCGAGCATATACGAGAGAGAGAGAGGTGTTGCAGGGGGAGAGGGAGGTGCCCAAGGCTGTGTGGTTGCTGCCCTCCCTCCCCCCCTTTATATAGGCCCCCTGGGGGGGCACCGTCCCTGGAGATGGGATCTCAAGGGGGGGCGGTGGCCAAAGGGGGGAAAGGGGTGCCTTGCCCCCCAAGGCAAGTGGGAAGCCCCCCTACCCTAGGGTTCCCAACCCTAGGCGCATGGGGGGAGGCCCATGGGGGGCGCCCAGCCCACTAGGGGCTGGTTCCCTTCCCACTTCAGCCCATGGGGCCCTTCGGGATAGGTGGCCCCACCCGGTGGACCCCCGGGACCCTTCCGGTGGTCCCGGTACAATACCGGTAACCCCCGAAACTTTCCCGGTGGCCGAAACTTGACTTCCTATATATAATTCTTCACCTCCGGACCATTCCGGAACCTCTCATGACGTCCGGGATCTCATCTGGGACTCCGAACAACTTTCGGGTTTCCGCATACACATATCTCTACAACCCTAGCGTCACCGAACCTTAAGTGTGTAGACCCTACGGGTTCGGGAGACATGCAGACATGACCGAGACGCCTCTCCGGTCAATAACCAACAGCGGGATCTGGATACCCATGTTGGCTCCCACATGTTCCACGATGATCTCATCGGATGAACCACGGTGTCCAGGATTCAATCAATCCCGTATGCAATTCCTTTTGTCAATCGGTATGTTACTTGCCCGAGATTCGATCGTCGGTATCCCAATACCTTGTTCAATCTCGTTACCGGCAAGTCTCTTTACTCGTACCGCAATGCATGATCCCATGACTAACGCCTTAGTCATACTGAGCTCATTATGATGATGCATTACCGAGTGGGCCCAGAGATACCTCTCCGTCACACGAAGTGACAAATCCCAGTCTCGATCCGTGCCAACCCAACAGACACTTTCGGAGATACCCGTAGTGCACCTTTATAGTCACCCAGTTACGTTGTGACGTTTGGCACACCCAAAGCACTCCTACGGTATCCGGGAGTTGCACGATCTCATGGTCTAAGGAAAAGATACTTGACATTGGAAAAGCTCTAGCAAACGAAACTACACGATCTTTTATGCTATGCTTAGGATTGGGTCTTGTCCATCACATCATTCTCCTAATGATGTGATCCCGTTATCAATGACATCCAATGTCCACAGTCAGGAAACCATGACTATCTGTTGATCAACGAGCTAGTCAACTAGAGGCTTACTAGGGACACGTTGTGGTCTATGTATTCACACGTGTATTACGATTTCCGGACAATACAATTATAGCATGAATAATAGACAATTACCATGAACAAAGAAATATAATAATAACCATTTATTATTGCCTCTAGGGCATATTTCCAACAGTCTCCCACTTGCACTAGAGTCAATAATCTAGTTACATTGTGATGAATCGAACACCCATTGCGTCCTGGTGTTGATCATGTTTTGCTCTAGGGAGAGGTTTAGTCAACGGATCTGCTACATTCAGGTCCGTATGTACTTTACAAATATCTATGTCTCCATTTTGAACACTTTCACGAATGGAGTTGAAGCGACGCTTGATATGCCTGGTCTTCCTGTGAAACCTAGGCTCCTTCGCAAGTGCAATAGCTCCAGTGTTGTCACAGAAGAGAGTCATCGGGCCCGACGCATTGGGAATCACCCCTAGGTCGGTAATGAACTCCTTCATCCAGACTGCTTCCTGTGCTGCCTTCGAGGCTGCCATGTACTCCGCTTCACATGTAGATCCCGCCACGACGCTTTGCTTGCAACTGCACCAGCTTACTGCTCCTCCATTCAAAATATACACGTATCCGGTTTGTGACTTTGAGTCATCCAGATCTGTGTCGAAGCTAGCGTCGACGTAACCCTTTACGACGAGCTCTTCGTCACCTCCATAAACGAGAAACATATCCTTAGTCCTTTTCAGGTACTTCAGGACATTCTTTACCGCTATCCAGTGTTCCATGCCGGGATTACTTTGGTACCTTCCTACCAAACTTACGGCAAGGTTTACATCAGGTCTGGTACACAGCATGGCATACATAATAGACCCTATGGCCGAGGCATAGGGGATGACACTCATCTTTTCTATATCTTCTGCCGTGGTCAGGCATTGAGCCGTGCTCAATTGCACACCTTGTAATACAGGCAAGAACCCCTTCTTGGACTGATCCATATTGAACTTCTTCAATATCTTGTCAAGGTATGTACTCTGTGAAAGACCAATGAGGCGTCTTGATCTATCTCTATAGATCTTGATGCCTAATATATAAGCAGCTTCTCCAAGGTCCTTCATTGAAAAACACTTATTCAAATAGGCCTTTATACTTTCCAAGAATTCTATATCATTTCCCATCAATAGTATGTCATCCACATATAATATGAGAAATGCTACAGAGCTCCCACTCACTTTCTTGTAAACATAGGCTTCTCCATAAGTCCGTGTAAACCCAAACGCTTTGATCATCTCATCAAAGCGAATGTTCCAACTCCGAGATGCTTGCACCAGCCCATAGATTGAGCGCTGGAGCTTGCATACTTTGATAGCATTCTTAGGATCAACAAAACCTTCCGGCTGCATCATATACAACTCTTCCTTAAGGAAGCCATTAAGGAATGCCGTTTTGACGTCCATCTGCCATATCTCATAATCATAGTATGCGGCAATTGCTAACATGATTCGGACGGACTTCAGCTTTGCTACGGGTGAGAAAGTATCATCGTAGTCAACCCCTTGAACTTGTCGATAACCCTTAGCGACAAGTCGAGCTTTGTAGATGGTCATATTACCATCTGCGTCCGTCTTCTTCTTAAAGATCCATTTGTTTTCTATGGCTCGCCGCTCATCGGGCAAGTCAGTCAAAGTCCATACTTTGTTTTCATACATGGATTCTATCTCGGATTTCATGGCTTCTAGCCATTTGTCGGAATCCGGGCCCGCCATCGCTTCTTCATAGTTCGAAGGTTCACCATTGTCTAACAACATGATTTCCAGGACAGGGTTGCCGTACCACTCTGGTGCGGAACGTGTCCTTGTGGACCAACGAAGTTCAGTGACTTGATCCGAAGCTTCATGATCATCATCATTAACTTCCTCCCCAGTTGGTGTAGGCACCATAGGAACATTTTCCCGCGCTGCGCTACTTTCCGGTTCGGAAGGGGTGACTATCACCTCATCAAGTTCCACTTTCCTCCCACTCAATTCTTTCGAGAGAAACTCCTTCTCCAGAAAGGACCCGTTCTTGGCAACGAAGATCTTGCCTTCGGATCTGAGGTAGAAGGTATACCCAATAGTTTCCTTAGGGTATCCTATGAAGACGCATTTTTCCGACTTGGGTTCGAGCTTTTTAGGTTGAAGTTTCTTGACATAAGCATCGCATCCCCAAACTTTTAGAAACGACAGCTTAGGTTTCTTCCTAAACCATAATTCATACGGTGTCGTCTCAACGGATTTCGACGGAGCCCTATTTAAAGTGAATGCGGAAGTCTCTAAAGCATAACCCCAAAATGAGAGCGGTAAATCGGTAAGAGACATCATAGATCGCACCATATCCAATAGAGTGCGATTACGACGTTCGGACACACCATTTCTCTGAGGTGTTCCAGGCGGCGTGAGTTGTGAAACTATTCCACATTTCCTTAAGTGTGCACCAAACTCGTGACTTAAATATTCTCCACCATGATCTGATAATAAGAATTTTATTTTCCTGTCACGTTGATTCTCAACCTCACTCTGAAATTCCTTGAACTTTTCAAAGGTTTCAGACTTGTGTTTCATTAGGTAGACATACCCATATCTACTTAAGTCATCAGTGAGAGTGAGAACATAACAATATCCTTCTCGAGCCTCAACACTCATTGGACCGCACACATCGGTATGTATGATTTCCAATAAGTTGGTTGGTCGCTCCATTGTTCCGGAGAACGGAGTCTTGGTCATCTTACCCATGAGGCATGGTTCGCACGTGTCAAATGATTCGTAATCAAGAGACTCCAAAAGTCCATCTGCATGGAGCTTCTTCATGCGCTTGACACCAATGTGACCAAGGCGGCAGTGACACAAGTATGTGGGACTATCGTTATCAACTTTACATCTTTTGGTATTCACACTATGAACATGTGTAACATCACGTTCGAGATTCATCAAAAATAAACCATTGACCAGCGGGGCATGACCATAAAACATATCTCTCAAATAAATAGAACAACCATTATTCTCGGATTTAAATGAGTAGCCATCTTGAATTAAACGAGATCCAGATACAATGTTCATGCTCAAAGCTGGCACTAAATAACAATTATTGAGGTTTAAAACTAATCCCGTAGGGAGATGCAGAGGTAGCGTGCCGACGGCGATCACATCGACCTTGGAACCATTCCCGACGCGCATCGTCACCTCGTCCTTCGCCAGTCTCCGTTTATTCCGTAGTTCCTATTTTGAGTTACGAATGTGAGCAACCGCACCGGCATCAAATACCCAGGAGCTACTACGAGCACTGGTAAGGTACACATCAATTACATGTATATCACATATACCTTTGGTGTTGCCAGCCTTCTTCTTGTCCGCTAAGTATTTGGGGCAGTTCCGCTTCCAGTGACCACTTCCCTTGCAATAAAAGCACTCAGTCTCGGGCTTGGGTCCATTCTTTGACTTCTTCCCAGTAACTGGTTTACCGGGCGCGGCAACTCCCTTGCCATCCTTCTTGAAGTTCTTCTTACCCTTGCCCTTCTTGAACTTAGTGGTTTTATTCACCATCAACACTTGATGTTCTTTTCTGATTTCCACCTCCGCTGATTTCAGCATCGAATATACCTCAGGAATGGTCTTTTCCATCCCCTGCATATTGTAGTTCATCACAAAGCTCTTGAAGCTTGGTGGAAGCGACTGAAGGATTCTGTCAATGACCGCGTCATCCGGGAGATTAACTCCCAGCTGAGTCAAGCGGTTGTGCAACCCAGACATTCTGAGTATGTGCTCACTAACAGAACTGTTCTCCTCCATTTTACAGCTGAAGAACTTGTCGGAGACATCATATCTTTCGACCCGGGCATGAGCTTGGAAAACCAATTTCAGCTCCTCGAACATCTCATATGCTCCATGTTTCTCAAAACGCTTTTGGAGACCCGGTTCTAGGCTGTAAAGCATGCCGCACTGAACGAGGGAGTAATCATCAGCACGCTGCTGCCAAGCGTTCATAACGTCTTGGTTCTCTGGGAATGGTGCATCACCTAGCGGTGCTTCTAAGACATAATCTTTCTTGGCTACTATGAGGATGATCCTCAGGTTCCGGACCCAGTCCGTATAGTTGCTGCCATCATCTTTCAGCTTGGTTTTCTCTAGGAACGCGTTGAAATTGAGGACAACGTTGGCCATTTGATCTACAAGACATAGTGTAAAGATTTTAGACTAAGTTCATGATAATTAAGTTCATCTAATCAAATTATTTAATGAACTCCCACTCAGATAGACATCCCTCTAGTCATCTAAGTGATACATGATCCGAATTTAACTAGGCCGTGTCCGATCATCACGTGAGACGGACTAGTCAAGATCGGTGAACATCTCCATGTTGATCGTATCTTCTATACGACTCATGCTCGACCTTTCGGTCCTCCGTGTTCCGAGGCCATGTCTGTACATGCTAGGCTCGTCAAGTCAACCTAAGTGTATTGCGTGTGTTCCGAGCCCATGTCTGTACATGCTAGGCTCGTCAACACCCGTTGTATTCGAACGTTAGAATCTATCACACCCGATCATCACGTGGTGCTTCAAAACAACGAACCTTCGCAACGGTGCACAGTTAGGGTGAACACTTTCTTGAAATTATCATAAGGGATCATCTTACTTACTACCGTCGTTCTAAGCAAATAAGATGCAAAAACATGATAAACATCACATGCAATCAAATAGTGACATGATATGGCCAATTTCATCATGCTCCTTTGATCTCCATCTTCGGGGCACCATGATCATCTTCGTCACCGGCATGACACCATGATCTCCATCATCATGATCTCCATCATCGTGTCTTCATGAAGTTGTCACGCCAACGATTACTTCTACTTCTATGGCTAACGCGTTTAGCAACAAAGTAAAGTAATTTACATGGAGTTATTCCATGACACGCAGGTCATGCAAAATAATAAAGACAACTCCTATGGCTCCTGCCGGTTGTCATACTCATCGACATGCAAGTCGTGATTCCTATTACAAGAATATGATCAATCTCATACATCACATATATCATTCATCACATCTTCTGGCCATATCACATCACATAACACATGCTGCAAAAACAAGTTAGACGTCCTCTAATTGTTGTTGCAAGTTTTTACGTGGTTTGTAGGTTTCTAGCAAGAACGTTTTCTTACCTACGTATGACCACAACGTGATTTGCCAATTTCTATTTACCCTTCATAAGGACCCTTTTCATCGAATCCGTTCCGACTAAAGTAGGAGAGACAGACACCCGCTAGCCACCTTATGCAACTAGTGCATGTCAATCGGTGGAACCTGTCTCACGTAAGCGTACGTGTAAGGTCGGTTCGGGCCGCTTCATCCTACAATGCCGCCGAAACAAGAAACGACTAGTAGCGGCAAGAAGAATTGGCAAACTCAACGCCCACAACTGCTTTGTGTTCTACTCGTGCATAGTAACTACGCATAGGCCTGGCTCATGATGCCACTGTTGGGAATCGTAGCATAATTTTAAAATTTTCCTACGCTCACCAAGATGCATCTATGGAGTATACTAGCAATGAGGGGAAAGGAGTGCATCTACATACCCTTGTAGATCACGAGCGGAAGCGTTCCAATGAACGTGGATGACGGAGTCGTACTCGCCGTGATCCAAATCACCGATGACCGAGTGCCGAACGGACGGCACCTCCGCGTTCAACACACGTACGGTGCAGCGACGTCTCCTCCTTCTTGATCCAGCAAGGGGGAAGGAGAGGTTGATGGAGATCCAGCAGCACGACGGCGTGGTGGTGGATGTAGCGGGATGCCGGTAGGGCTTCGCCGAGCATATACGAGAGAGAGAGAGGTGTTGCAGGGGGAGAGGGAGGCGCCCAAGGCTGTGTGGTTGCTGCCCTCCCTCCCCCCTTTATATAGGCCCCCTGGGGGGCGCCGGCCCTGGAGATGGGATCTCAAGGGGGGGGGGGGCGGCCAAAGGGGGGAAAGGGGTGCCTTGCCCCCCAAGGCAAGTGGGAAGCCCCCCACCCTAGGGTTCCCAACCCTAGCGCATGGGGGAGGCCCATGGGGGGCGCCCAGCCCACTAGGGGCTGGTTCCCTTCCCACTTCAGCCCATGGGGCCCTCCGGGATAGGTGGCCCCACCCGGTGGACCCCCGGGACCCTTCCGGTGGTCCCGGTACAATACCGGTAACCCCCGAAACTTTCCCGGTGGCCGAAACTTGACTTCCTATATATAATTCTTCACCTCCGGACCATTCCGGAACCTCTCGTGACGTCCGGGATCTCATCCGGGACTCCGAACAACTTTCGGGTTTCCGCATACACATATCTCTACAACCCTAGCGTCACCGAATCTTAAGTGTGTAGACCCTACGGGTTCGGGAGACATGCAGACATGACCGAGACGCCTCTCCGGTCAATAACCAACAGCGGGATCTGGATACCCATGTTGGCTCCCACATGTTCCACGATGATCTCATCGGATGAACCACGGTGTTGAGGATTCAATCAATCCCGTATGCAATTCCCTTTGTCAATCGGTATGTTACTTGCCCGAGATTCGATCGTCGGTATCCCAATACCTTGTTCAATCTCGTTACCGGCAAGTCTCTTTACTCGTACCGCAATGCATGATCCCGTGACTAACGCCTTAGTCACATAGAGCTCATTATGATGATGCATTACCGAGTGGGCCCAGAGATACCTCTCTGTCACACGGAGTGACAAATCCCAGTCTCGATCCGTGCCAACCCAACAGACACTTTCGGAGATACCCGTAGTGCACCTTTATAGTCACCCAGTTACGTTGTGACGTTTGGCACACCCAAAGCACTCCTACGGTATCCGGGAGTTGCACGATCTCATGGTCTAAGGAAAAGATACTTGACATTGGAAAAGCTCTAGCAAACGAAACTACACGATCTTTTATGCTATGCTTAGGATTGGGTCTTGTCCATCACATCATTCTCCTAATGATGTGATCCCGTTATCAATGACATCCAATGTCCACAGTCAGGAAACCATGACTATCTGTTGATCAACGAGCTAGTCAACTAGAGGCTTACTAGGGACACGTTGTGGTCTATGTATTCACACATGTATTACGATTTCCGGACAATACAATTATAGCATGAATAATAGACAATTACCATGAACAAAGAAATATAATAATAACCATTTATTATTGCCTCTAGGGCATATTTCCAACATTTTGGTAGCTGCGCCCGGTATTTAAAAAAAATGCAACTGTACACTGACGTACTTATGCATGGCTACTATTCAGAAATAGGGGCGCACAAACAGACATCATTTAATAATGGCGATACAAGTTCACACAATTACAAGGCATAGAAAAACTAAGGCTCGGTACTACTCGAGTGGTTTAGTCTACTTCGTTAATATCTAAGCGGGCTGGCCTTGCGGACGTCGAAGCTTCTCCACGGGTTTCACCGCCGGGATTAACCGGATGAGGTTGAGGGGCTGCAGGGTCGGGGTAGCGATGATGACCATCGCGGGGGTTGTTGGCTACAATCCCGTTGGAGCGTGTTCCCAAAAGGCGACGAAGCGCTTCTGGGGACACCAACGTATTTTGGTCGACGGCTGGGGCAGACCTCAAGGGCTCGATCGGGTGTCCGAACAGCACGACTGGGTTGTCGGCGTCGGGCTCCACTTCTCCTCTCGCCGGGGCTCGGCGAAACAGTTCTCCACAAGCTGCGATCAGATCAAGGGTGATTTGATCGAATAGTTCCTCTAGTGCACTTACATAGCGCACCAGATGCAATAGTGCAGGATCCGTCTCGTGATCTCCGTTGGCAACCTGGGGCGGCCTACCATACCCGTTACGACTGGGGTAGTAGTAGAACGAGCGACAGTTAACTCTAGGCGACAAGTGCCGGAGCTGAACTATAGCTTCTCGAGCTGCCAGTTGGATGGCTTGTGGCTGAAAGGAAGTGGTCCTTCCAGTGCACCTGTAGGGGCGTTCTGGCGATAGACCCCTACCATAAATGTGTACAGTGCCCCAGAACTGACGGCTCTCACCGCTCATGAGTTCTTGGTACACAACATATTCTAGGGGCTTTTCTAATGCATAGGCACGGCGGGTGAGGTTTACGAGCACGGTCACAAAACCTCCAAGGTTGGTTGCTGCGGTCTCATTGTGAACAATGGGGCCAGGCATCGTGACTTGGTTTGGGAAGGAGGCTGTGCTGTGCTGGGTTGAGGCTAGCGTGCCCTTTTATAGAAAAAGGGGGGACGGAGTCTTCCTTCGCACGCTTGCGAATGAGACATGTTAGGTGTCGGTCACTGGCGCGTGATCGACAGGCTAGGCTGATAGGTTGGGCACCGCTGCCAAAAGCGTCGGGGTCACTGTGTGGCTATCTTACACGAGAAGCTTGGCCGGGGTTAGGTTAAGGTCCGTTGGGTTGGTTAACCTAGGTTTATTGACCTGGCTAAGATAGGATTAGCCAATGGTCAGCCTGGCTCTGATACCAAGTCTGTCAGGGCCGGGTTTTCGGGATATTAGTTCTCCAGAAAATGGCCCTTCTGCTCACCACCCCAGGATTACTGTTAGCTGATGAGGCACCAACTTGGTATAGAAATTCCAAGCAAAGTTCAAAATATGAAGTACAAGACCATTGTGGCCTATGAGTACAACACTTGGTTTCTAGTGGTTGATGGCAGAAGCGGTTTGTGGTTCATCTGCGTCCATGGGACTCCAATTTCCACAAGAACAGCTGACCAGGATAACTCCTATCTTCGCGAGGCTGCTATCACCTTTACATGGGTTCCGGGGCTGTCGTCGTAACTGTCACATCCTAGCTAGTTCATGCATTAGAGTGTTGCATCATGTCTACATTTCACAGAAACCTGAAATGGGGATGCCAGAAACCCCCAGCACCCCCCTGGAACAACTAGGGTTTACTAAAATTCTTTTCAATGAACCTGAAATGCCCTCCATAAATGTTCACCACCTTTGGTCTTGGCTAAAACCTCTGCCAAAAATGGTTTCATATTTTTGGAGGCCATCTTGGATTTTTGCACAAGTCATAAGTATTTGCATTTGGGCATTTTAAATGCTATAAATATTTTCAAATGCCCAAATAATCTTGAAGGTATTTTTAGGCTGTTGAGAATAATTTCAAAGGTGCCTCAGAATATTTTCAGGGTTTTTTCTAAATGAAGTAGTATTTTTACTATTTCAAAACACAGAACAGAAATAAATAAAAAGATAAAGAAACAGAAGGCAGAGAAACTCACCTGGCAGCCCACCTGGCGGCCCAGCACTGTGCTGGCCCGCGCCAGTCAGCTGCCTGCTCTCGCCAGAGCAGGCAGAGAGGTGACGCCGGCGAGCGTGAGCTCGCCACGGCACCAGCTGCTTGCCGCCCTCGCTGCGGATGCGCTGGCCGACCTCCCTCGACGCGCCCCGAGCCTCTGGACACCGTCATCCTCCCCCATCGCCTCTCCCTCGCCTTCTCCCCACCATGGCCGACGCCGCCGCAGACACCTCACCGGAGTAACCGCGCCCACCGTCGACCTCGCGCCGTTCCAGCGTGTCCTACAGCACCGCCGTCGCCCACTCCTTCGAGCAAGCCGAGCCCCGAGCGCCCGGTTGCCCCGAAGCTCCGTCACCGACCTCGCCTTCGCCGCTCATCGTCGGAGATCCCCTCCGCCGTCGCCACTTCAACAGCTCGCCTCCGACCTCGCCGCCTGCTCCGTCGCAACCGCCGTGAGCATGGCCACCTTCCCATCCTCTCCTCTCTCTC
>NW_025231408.1:10101-11416 GCF_018294505.1 Triticum aestivum | reverse complement strand
TTTTTTTCATATGCATATGTTGATTATATGGATGGATGGATGATGTATATGTTCATTATATGGATGGATGGATGATGTATGCTTTTTTTCATATAATTTTTTTAGGCAGATTTTTAGATTTTTTTAGGCAGATTTTTAGAATTTTTTGTGTATGTATGTTATGTTTATATGTATGTATGTATGTTCATATGTATGTATGTTTATATGCAAAGCATATGCAAAGAAAAATGTATGTATGGTCATATGCAAAGATTTTTTTTTGTTTTTTGCATTTTTATAAAAATGTATATATGTTCTCTGTGTGTATATATGTTTTATGTTCATAGATTTTTATTTGAACATTATTTATAAAAAAACAAGCAATACAAGAAGAAGAAAAAGAATGAGAGGAAAAAGGAAAAAAGAAGAGGAAGAAAGAAGAAGAAGAGGGGATAGGAAGAAGAGGAGAAATAAATAAGAAGAAGAAAAAAGAAGAAAAAGAAGAGGAGAAGAAGAAAAGAATAGAGGAGAAAAAGCAAAAATAGAAGGGCGCCCACACCACTATTGGTCCCGGTTGGTGGCATGAACCGGGACCAAAGGGTTACCTTTAGTCCCGGTTCATGCCACCAACCCGGACTAAAGGGTTGGCCCTCGTTGCACCCAGCTTTTAGTCCCACCTCGCCAACAGAAGGGCGCCCAAACATGTTTATAAGCCCGTCCCTCTTTGTGTTGTTGATCTCCTCTCAAAGTGAAAATAGATGCACCTATAGAGGAAATTGGACCTAAATTTATAAATAGAAATTGATTATGAATTTATGTTTAATTTTCTCTATAAGTGCATCTATGTTCACTAACAGGGAAGTTTTTATTTTTTGTGACCTAAAAGAAAAAAGAAATCACCAAAAAATTGTAAGTATTTATTTCTAAGTAGAACTGAAAAAATAATGGCACTAGTAAAGTTAATCACAAACTTCAAATTCACACAAATTTCAAAGAATTCAATTTAACTATTCACACAAATTTCAAAGAATTAAAAAATAAAGCAAAAAACCAAAAGAAAATAATTAATGCAGAAAACAAAACAAAAAAACTGGAAAGAACTAAAAATAGCAACAATAAGTATTTTATTGTAAGTAGAAACAAAATAAAATGAATAAAGCAACAAAGAAAACAAAAAAAGAGTTTCCAAATTTGAAAACTAATGGCACTAACAGAAAGTTTATAATTTTTCTAAAACTAAAAGCAAAAAGAATTAAAAAATAAAGCAAAAAACAAAAGAAAAATAAATAATGCAGAAAACAGAACAAAAAACTGAAATAAAAATAAAAATAGCAAC
>NW_025231408.1:0-5486 GCF_018294505.1 Triticum aestivum | reverse complement strand
GGCTCCGGCGACCCCCTTTCCTCCCTGTCCCCTCGATCCTCTTCATATAATTTTTTTTCATATAATTTTTTTTCATATGCATATGTTGATTATATGGATGGATGGATGATGTATATGTTCATTATATGGATGGATGGATGATGTATGCTTTTTTTCATATAATTTTTTTAGGCAGATTTTTAGAATTTTTTGTGTATGTATGTTATGTTTATATGTATGTATGTATGTTCATATGTGTGTATGTTTATATGCAAAGCATATGCAAAGAAAAATGTGTGTATGGTCATATGCAAAGATTTTTTTTTGTTTTTTGCATTTTTATAAAAATGTATATATGTTCTCTGTGTGTATATATGTTTTATGTTCATAGATTTTTATTTGAACATTATTTAAAAAAAACAAGCAATACAAGAAGAAGAAAAAGAATGAGAGGAAAAAGGAAAAAGAAGAGGAAGAAAGGAGAAGAAGAGGGGATAGGAAGAAGAGGAGAAATAAATAAGAAGAAGAAAAAAGAAGAAAAAGAAGAGGAGAAGAAGAAAAGAATAGAGGAGAAGAAGAAAAAATAGAAATTTTTTTCTATTTTTTCTTCTTCTCCTCTATTCTTTTCTTCTTCTCCTCTTTTTTTTTCCTTCTTTTTTTTCTTCTTCTTCTTCCTTCTTCCTTCTTCCTCTTTTCTTCCTTTTCCTTATTTCCCTTTCTCGAGGGATAAGAAGAAAAGAAGAGGAGAAGAAGAAAGAAAGGAATAGAGGAGAAAGAAGAAACTTTGACACGAGGGGGGGGGGTACCGATACCCCCTCCCCGATAACATTATTTTCCCATGTATATGTATGTTGCGTCATTGTCGATATAACGAGGGTGTCGAGGATCGCCGAGGGGTCGAGGGTCGGGAACTAGGGTAGAGGGTCGAGGGTCGTTAAGGGGTCAAGGGTCGAAGGTTTCAGGGTCGAGGGTTCCCATAGTGTCAAAGTATTGAAGAAATCCAATAGCTTGTGGGCGTCGATGCCCACGTCGATGCCCACGTCACTTGTGGGACATAGATGTACTGTTCAACGCCGACCCCCTCCCGATAGCTTCAACACGTGGGGGGGGGGTCGATATTACCCCCTCCTAGCTTGAAGCGTTCTCGAGGCCACCCCCTAACCCTTGAAGCATTGTCGAGGCCACCCCAAACCCTAGAGAAGCAGCATCGAGGCCACTAATATGATTCCTTATTGTGATTAGCTAGCTAGTTCTACGTTTGCCACTAATATATCCATATCTGTCATGTTTGAATAATAATTGCCATGTTGTAAATATTTGTAGAAACTATGGACACCCCCCGAGACGAAGCACAAGAAGCGTTGTTGAGGGACATAATCGCAGAAGGAAGTGATGCCCTCTCGATGTTTCTCAACGACAACGATGGTCTGGAAGGAGAGGGTGAAGAAGCAGCTGGCCCTCTCCTCATTGATTTACATGGCTCCGATGACCCAATGCCGGTGCAAGAAGGAGAGGGTGAAGAAGTAGACCGTGAGGACGGCTCCGGTGATCACCAAACCGAGTCCGGCCAGGTATATATATTAGTTAAGCCTGTGCTGACTAGCTAATTGATGCATTCATTGTTTTGGTATGTACACATATTAATTAACTCTCGTCTTTGTTCTTTTTTCTAGCCCTCCGGATCGAGCACAACTTCGGTAAAGAGACGAGGCCCGAAGAAAAAGTTGAGCTCGGATGAAAAGTTTGAGATCATACAAGTCGCGCGCGACGGCCAACCGATTGAACCCTACCGGACAAAGAAGGCATTTGTTGCTCAGTGTGGGGTTCTGGTTAGGGACAAGATCCCGATCAGCATCCAGCAATGGTATAAGCCTAAGAACGAAGACCCTGAGGTGTCTTATGTCAATGAGATGCAGAAAGAGAATCTTTGGACTGAGCTGAAGTCAAATTTCACCCTACCGCCGGAGGATGATCCGGAGAAGCCAGTTATAGAGCCATTAATCAAGTCTTTTGCTCTGAGGAAGATGGCAGACCTATTCAGGAATTGGAAGAAAGACCTCAATAGGTATGTCGAAAAAAATGAGACACCAGAATTCATTGGCAAATATGAGAAGATCAGAGATGACTGGCCCGCATTTGTGGCCCACAAGACATCAGAAAAGAGTAAAAAAATGTCGGCGACAAACAAGAGAAATGCTGAGAAGAAGAAGCTTCACCATCGCACGGGGTCAGGTGGCTACCTCGTAGCCCAGCCTAAGTGGGCCAAGGCTGAGAATGATCTGCTTGATAAAGGGATCGAACCAGAGACAATGAACTGGCCAGAACGTTGCCGGACTTGGTTCTTTGGGGTCGGCGGATCCTTGGACCCTATAACAGGGAAGTGCATTTGGACGGAGGAACAATTGGACATACCAGTCAAGAAGCTTCAGCAATATATCGAAGCAGCGCAGCAAGGGACGTTCGTTCCAGACAGGGAGAAGGACGAGCTCACAATGGCCCTCGGCAATCCTGAGCACCCTGGACGGACACGAGGCACGCCAGGCTCCGTTTCGTGGAAGGCTGAATTTCCGGACGCAGGGGGTTACAAAACCCATGAGAGGAGGAAGAAACTGGAGCAGAGCCAACTGCAGTCGCTGCACGAAAGGGTAATGGGGCTAGAGGAACGAGAAGCAGATCGCAGCAAACGACCTGCCGAAGCTTCCCCCGAAGCTACCCCGCCATCTCAGCGGAAAAGCAGCGTGGCTTCCACCGAGCTGCTTCAGCCAGAGCATGCCTTGACGGCTCCTGCCAGCTATCCCGTGGATGCTATCACGGATGCTGAAAATTGCCACCTTATGGCGCAATGGAGCAATTTGAAGGTCAAGGCGGCTGTTGGCTCTGTTTATCCTACTAAACCCGACTCAACTTTTCACTGCCGGCCGATTCCAGAAGGATATGCTAAGGTGATGGTCGATGAAATAACGGAGGGATTTGAGGACCTCCGGCTTGACCACCCTACCGGTGAAGGGGAGTATCGGCTGGGTTCTGCTCTGAAGACTCCATGCCTATGGCGGAAGGATCTCATCAACCTTCCGAACTAGACGCCTCCGCCTCCTCCTCCTCCTCCGGCGAGTCAGGGCACTCCGCCTCCTCCACCGGCGAGTGACGATCAGGGCACTCGGCCCGCTCCTTCTCCGGCGCGTGGCGGCACTCCGCCTCCTTCTCCGCCTGCGCCGGCGCGCCCGAGCAGCCAGCCTCCTCCTTCTCCGCCTCGTCAGCAAGGGCGGAAGAGACCCGCCGCCGCTCCGGCTTCTACGGCGCGTCGCAGTCCTTCTCCTCCACCTCGTAAGCAAGGAAAGAAGACATCCGCTCCGTCTACTCTGCCGGCGTCTAGCAGTACAGCCAAAGGCGGGAGGAGATACAGATTTGGTCCTTCTTTGAGGACTCCAGAGAAGTTACCGTACGAGAGGAGCAAGGAGGAAAACGCGAAGATCGCGCAGACCGAAGTGGATGACTGGTTTCAAGGGTTGAAAGCAAAGAGACATCCACCTCCGGAGGAGAAGGTAGATCCGGTGAAAGGGAAGCGCACTCTGGCTGCCCTGACAAAACCACCCAAGTCTCCGCCGAAAGGCAACTATGAGCGCATTATTGGAAAGGCATTTGCCGAAGCGGAGAGGTCGGGAAGTACTAAAAGTGATCAAAGGATGAAAGAACGACGAGCTGGGAAACAAATTGCCCAGCTCGGCGAACAAGCGAAGCAATCGTGCCCCCCGCTCAAGGTGCCTGCTAGCGACATCGTCGATCCGAGGATGGTGCCCGGTTATGGCAATCCTGCAAATTACTTGCCCGACGATGTACATTATGATATCTTGGAGGTGCAGATACAAAGATACGAGTACGGGAAGCCTCTCGTCAAAGATGAAAGTTCTCTATCAACGATGATGCGAAGATTGCATGATTGGTACATGAAAACCTGCAAAGAGTCTGAGGGGAGGAATACTTTGTATATGAGAGTTAAAAAGGAGCATGACCTCCTTGGAATTGAACTGTTGCCTATTCCATTTGAGGAGTTCTATCAGTTTTTCAATCAATTGGCCATCGATAAAGCAACGGTCACCTCCTACTGTCTGTAAGTAGTACTACTTCCGTCATTAAGTCTCTCTATATAACTCAGCCCTTTCATTTGCATGTATTTATAATTATCCTCACTATATTATGCAGATTGAAGATCGCCGAATTGAAGAAAAGACAAGTGGGAGATATTGGGTTCATTAACACGTATCTCATAGATGCAACTGAGGTTCAATATCGTGCCCAAGAAACCGAGGCCAACTTGCTACGATCGTTGGAAATAAATGAACACAAAGATATAATATTCTTTCCTTACAACTTCAAGTGAGTGTTACTGTCTTGTGGCATATTCGATTTCCTTATTAGTCCAGGTTATAGTAATGTAATATTGATGAGTTATGCATGTGTGCGCAGCTACCACTATATTCTCCTAGAGATTAAGCTTGAGAAGGGAGTAGTAACTGTCTTAGACTCCAAGCGAAAAGATCCCAAGGAGTATGCGGACATGACTGAAATGCTCGAGAAGTAAGTTAAATCGATCATTATCCACCATATCAGCAACTTAATTTGTTCATTTCTGATATCAAGTAATTGTTTTCTTTGTATGGCAGGGCTTGGAGAAAATTCACCAAAAAAGCTCCGGGACTACCGAAGAAGCTACAATTTAGGCACCCGAAAGTAAGTACTATATAGTAGCATATTCCAGGCATCTCCTAGTGATTCAAGCGCTAGTTTCATCAATACCATTTAGCATGCTTGCTAATTATTAGTTTGATTGACCTCTATTTCTTGTAAAGTGGTTGTGGCAGGAACAAGGGAATGATTTCTGTGGATACTACATTTGCGAGTCCATCCGCCACACGACCTGTGAGCGGGGCTACTCCGACAAACAATATGAAGTGCGTAAATAACAATATTCACAATTTTATTTTATTACCATCATTTGTGTTGAGTTTCATTCATTCATATACATATATATATATGTATTGACCCCCTTCTTAAAATTAGATGTTTCGGATGCGGGATGAACTCCTAGCACCAGATCGCATGCGAGCAATTCAAGAGGAATTGGCGGCATTCTTTCTTGACCACGTGATCGGTGAAGACGGAGAATACTATGTGGACCACGCGTCCGTATTTTAGGAGATTATATATTTGTAAAAGATAATTATTGTATATATGTAGCCGGTAGTGTCGGATAGATATACGAGAACTTGTTTGTTCGACCAATCTCTCGGAGAAGGAGAGGTGGTCGATATCACTTCTCTCTGTATGCATATATGTTCATGACGATCTTCTGTTTGCTTACTAGCTAGCTAGCGTGTCTAGCTAGTCCTCTCTATACGTATGTATGTATGGTACGTAGCGTCGACCAAGCACGGACAAAAGAGAGGACACTTCTCTCTATTAATTAGCTAGCTATAGCACAATATATGAAACACCTAAATTAACCCCCC
>NW_025231407.1:0-11416 GCF_018294505.1 Triticum aestivum | reverse complement strand
CTCCTCTTCGCTATTGTCAACCTGTAGTCCAGATAACCTTCATGCAGTTTTGCTAACCAAACGACAGCGAGAACCGATGCATAGTTAGTCTGACGAAACTGAAACTGCGTAGCAGCAGATGCAGGACCAACGAACAACGTAAGGGGGCCTACCACCACTTTACTTTGTCAGGCCCAAGCCTGGCCCTGCCTGAACAAAAAAGAAATTTGTAGGCATGTGCCCGTTCTGAACATTAGCCAGACCCTGCCCGGCCGGGTTCAGGCTGGGTCGTTGGGCCGGGCTGCCCATGCCCAGGTATAGGTCAGGGCAAACGAAGCCTCTAGCAGCAGAAAAAGAGAACCAATGAACAAACCCCCTCCCCCGTGGGGAGCTCCTAAGGCGCGCCTTTAGCGCCCGTAACACGTACTGGCGCCCACGCGCTGCCTACCTGGGCCTGGCCCAACAAGGCCGACGCGCCTGGTTAACCGCTCTCAGAATTCGAACGCAAAAAAACAGCAAAAAGGCAAAAAAGGTGCGACTTCTCAGGATTCGAACTAGAGACCATGTCTTCCTGTACGGGTATGCATAACCACTAGAACTACTTAACTTTAGTGAACTGTTGAAGCACCAACAATATAAGAACAAGCGTCCGGTTCATAAAATTTGAAAAAAGTTCGTCAAAATCTAGAAAAAGTTCATCAAATTTGAAGAAAGCTCATGGAATTTAAAAAATGTATTTTTAGTTTTTTGTTCGTGATTTCAAAATGTGTTCATAGTTTTAAATTTATTCACTTTTTCAAATTTTGTTCACAATTTGAAATTGTTCAGTGTACATCAAAAAAATGTTCAACGGGTATTTAAATGGTTTTTCAGCGCATATCACAAAATTATTCAATGTGTAGTTAAAATTTGTTCAGATTATATTACAAAAAAGTTCAATGTATAAAATTTGTTCATCTTATATCAAAAAAATGTATAAATACGTTTTAAATTATTTCAATGTATCTCACAAAAATGTTCGCGGTGTAGTTAAAAATTGTTCATCGCACACCGAAAAATATTCAGTGTATATTTGTAAATCGCTCGTCGTATATAAATTTTTGTTCATGTTCTCAATAATTGTTCACGTTTTAAAAAATTATGGAATTTGAAAATTTTCATTGAATTTTAACAGAAGTTCATCGAGTTGATAAATGTTCATTCAATTTTAAAAATTTCAAGAAATTAAAAAATTCGCATTTTTAAGAAAATAAAAAAGAAAAATGAGAAAATAAAAAGAAAAAAGGAAACAGAAAAAAAAAGAAAAAACGGCCATAAATCAACGAGCAGTGAACCTATTAGTGGGCTCTCGCGGCCTACGTAAATAAAAGAACCAAAATAAGTAAATGGACACAATTGGTACGGTTGTCTGTTGGTTAGTGCGCTGCTGTTTCAACGGAGAGATCGTGAGTTCGAGGCCTCACATTCGAAAATGAAATTTTTGCTGCAGTCTTTAACAGAAAGAAAAAGAAGGAATCGGGCCGGCCCAGCCGCGCGCCCGTTTGCGGCAACAGAAGAAACGGGCGCTTAAGGCGCCCGTTAGGAAATGCCTCCCCCATGTCGCGTTGCGTCGTCTATTCCTTCTTCCTCTAGACAATAGCTAGGTCTTGCCGGCTGGGTTTTGAGGAGGACGCTGCAATGGTGCGCCTCCATCCACAAATCCACCTAGGTGACGAGGGAGACGGACTTCCCACACAACTCCATCCCCACACCCACGAGATCGGGGAGGGAGCCACGATGATCCGCTGCTGACGCCACCACGTCACCTCAACGAAGGGGCCTGCCTCTCTACTGGACAACGAAGATGTGCTATGGGTAATACTCTTCCGACTCCAGCATCAACCATCCTCCCTCCCCCGCGCCTCCACAGTGTGCAAGTGATAGCAACACCTCGTCTCCAACCGGAACTTCCTCCACCACTTCCACACCCACCACCACAAAGGAGGGGCCGCACCTCCTCTGAGCCTACGTGTCCGCATGTGTTGTCTGCATCAAATTTGCCCCGATCCTATAATCTCTATACTGTATGCCTCCCAAGAGTTTCGACCTTGCACGCTACAACGACCGTGGTAACTACACCAGCCACCCAGCTAACATTGTCCTCGATTGCTGCCACGGCCGTGTCATCTATAAAGACTTCCGGCGAGAAGAGATCATTGCATGTGACTCCATCACTAGAAGTAGTGCATCTTGCCCATTCGACCTGGGCTTCAGAGGGGCTACCTCGACGTGGCGGCGCTCTACGTTGATGCCCCCTGCCATGACCACGTGCACGTTAGCTGCCACTCAAGCCCCTTCAAGGTGGATTTAATGAACATGTCCTAATGACATACATCAGTAGTACGGCCAATCGCATGTGTTTACTCAGAGACAGGAATATGAGGCAACCTCGTCTCAACATCAACTCCATGTGCGAGTTTTGATCATCATACTCCGGGGACCCTTATTGGGAATTCCCTTTATTGTACTTCTAATTACACATTATGATGATGACATGTTTGTCTAATTACTGAGTATAGCAGTTCATACTAAGTCCTGAGGCTGCATGGTTCAATCAGCAATTGATAAATAAAAGTGGGGAAATATAATTATGCAAGCAAGTTTATTATATTTGGAGTTTGAAGTACACATTATGAAGGAGGGCCTGAACAGAACACATAAAATGCTTGGGTCTGCGAGGGCGCCATGTGAACCTGTGTAAATTTGCCAACCTACAAGTATTGAACAATTACAATAGTACCTTAGAAGTACATTGTTTTACTTGTAAATTTTGGGCCCAAAACCGTATATTTTCTTCTCGCACAAAATAGAGATATTGTGTACCATGTGGTGTATTCTTACACATCTGGATATTTTGGAAGGTTCACCATGGGTCATGTTTAAGTTCTTGCTCGGTTGAACACCCCATAACCTACATTTTCAGAACTTTTATTTCTCAAAGAAACTGATTATATTCTTTTGAGTCTCTAATGAAGCTCTGCTGGTGTTTGGTTGCAATACTCAACCTCACTAACTTTGCTGGTGACCACCAGTGCCACTCTCATAGTAAACACACATGTGAATGTGTCCATCTTAAGCTGGGCGTTATATATAAATGACCTCTCATGAGAACATTTTGTGTCCTTTAGGTAGAGAGAACACCATGCTTGGCACTATGCCCCAAATTGCCTACCAATTAGGGGAATGCATGTATGACACTTGGATTGGGAAGAATTGAGAATTCAGTTGCGATAACTCATACTTATTGGGATAATAGTAAATCAATATGTTTATCTATTTGGATGACAGACTCTATGCTCTGAGGATAAACCTAGGTCGGGGGCAATGCCATGGGAGCTGTTCTGCGCCTGAAGCCTTTATCCCGGCAGCTCACCAATGCTAGTGGTGGAGGACAAACCAGAAAAGTTATAAGGTGAAAATGACCAACTGAAAAAATAAAAGCACTTCACTCTGCGATAATAACTCTTCATACCTAGCAATCTATTCACGCTCAAAAATCACAATCAAGCACTCCAGATTTTTAATTACCGCTATGCCATCTATTTTATCTGAAGGACTTGTCAGTTTTACAGCAATTTACTTGATGTTGATACTACTGGGCCTGGAATTCTCTGCTGAAGATGCGGGACACATACGACAGCTTGTAGTTTTTTGCAGGACTTCCAACTCATTTGAATTTCTTCTTTTTGTTGCGAAAGTATTTCAATGTTATTTATATGGCCGAAATTAACGCAGATAAATCAGAATGCCGTAGCAATTTGTTCTCGGTCTACAAGTCGTTTTGACGTTTACATGTCTGAAATTATTGCTGTAGAAATTGTGATGACAAAGACTGGGCTTTCCTTTCCCTGAGAGCGAGCTGCCCTGGGAACGAGGTTGCTGCTGCTGTCCAGTTATTTTTAGTGGTTCATATGAGCCAGAGGACTCGTCGTCCTCGCAGCGGTTGTCTACTTCTGAAGATGCGAGACTGGACGGCAGCGAGTCTACAATCACACTCGTAATTGCAGGAACACACACGGCAGGAGGTTGCATTCTTGGCTTGTAGTTTTTTGCTGAACTTTGAGGTCATTTGAGTGTTTTTTATACGGCTGAAATTACCGCCAATTAAATCATAATGTGTATGACAGCAAGAAATCCAACTTAATTTTTCTTACCCTGAGCTGACGGCGAGGTTGCTGCTGCTGTGCAGTACTCCATATATGCGACACTGGACTGCGGGTGACTGAAATTCCAGAGATAATGTCCATCGCGACTCGACTGAAATTCCACAACTCAATTTCTTACCCTGAGGCTAAGGTTGCTACTGTTGTCCACTGATTTGTAAGGGTCCAAAGGACTCATAATTTTTGTAGCAATTTACTTGATGACACACTAACTTGGACCGGGACGGCAACAAGTCTACAATCACATTCATGATTTACAAAACACCAGAAAAAGATCACCACCAGCAGCTATAGAAAATGGATTTCTCTGCATTTCTTACATTACGTTTTGTTTTGTAATCACATAAATCACCATAATACATTCTTTCAACCATGTATTCGTGCTAACAATGTTTCAACACAAATCCCAAATAACACTTCAGTTTTCACGAGCTACTATTCATATATTCGGATAATATCTGCCTTCCAGAAAGATGATTACATTCAGGCAATTAAGCAGTTGGAGTTCTACCTCCTCTTTAACTGCTAGATTTATTACATATTTCCACATAAAAGTTCACAGGACACGGGACACATAAGAATCTGAGACCTCATCCTCCTCCAAGATCTCGGTCATCTCGAATAACAAAGGGTAAGAATCCAGAACAGTGGTGTACTCATCGTCGCAGAAGAATGGCCTGGAAGGCATTTGCAGGCCATCCAAGCCACCTTCGAGCATCTCTATGACTTCGCTCATTGTTGGCCTGTCATGGGACTTCATCTGAATGCACCATAATCCAACAACGCACAACTTCCTCTCCAACTCATGCATCTCAATATCATCAACACTAGCAAATATCTCGCCCACATGGTCTTCTTGAATTAGCCGGTCATACACCCAAGCCGGGTAGTATGCTTGGCTTGAGTTTGCTGTGTTTGGATCCGCGTTCCTTCTTCCTCCAGCCATCTTCAGCAGCAGCATCCCAAAGCTGTAAACATCAGAATTGCTCGATACGACGCCAAAGCTCCGTGATATCATCTCAGGCGCTATGTACCCAATAGTTCCCCGTAGGCAAGACATGTGTCTTCATAGGATACCCAAATCGGAGAAATGTGTCTTCATACGATACCCAAAGGAAACTGTTGGGTACACCTTCTATCACAGATCCGTAGGCAAGACATTCGTTGCTAAGAATGGATCCTTTCTAGAGAAGGAGTTTCTCTCGAAAGAAGTGAGTGGGAGGAAAGTAGAACTTGATGAGGTAACTGTACCTGCTCCCTTATTGGAAAGTAGCTCATCAAAGAAATCTGTTCCTGTGACGCCTACACCAATTAGTGAGGAAGTTAATGATGATGATCATGGAACTTCAGATCAAGTTGTTACTGAACCTCGTAGATCCACCAGAGTAAGATCCGCACCAGAGTGGTACGGTAATCCTGTTCTGGAAGTCATGTTACTAGACCATGATGAACCTACAAACTATGAAGAAGCGATGGTGAGCCCAGATTCTGCAAAATGGCTTGAAGCCATGAAATCTGAGATGGGATCCATGTATGAGACCAAATTGTGGACTTTGGTTGACTTGCCCGATGATCGGCAAGCAATTGAGAATAAATGGATCTTCAAGAAGTAGACTGACACTGACGGTAATGTTACTATCTACAAAGCTCGACTTGTCGCAAAAGGTTTTTGACAAGTTCAAGGGATTGACTACGATGAGACCTTCTCACCCGTAGCGATGCTTAAGTCTGTCCGAATCATATTAGCGATTGCCGCATTTTATGATTACGAAATATGGCAGATGGATGTCAAAACTGCATTCCTGAATGGGTTTCTGGAAGAAGAGTTGTATATGATGCAACCGGATGGTTTTGTCGATCCAAAGGGAGCTAACAAAGTGTGCAAGCTCCAGCAATCCATTTATGGACTGGAGCAAGCCTCTCGGAGTTAGAATAAACGCTTTGATAGTGTGATCAAAGCATTTGGTTTTGTACAGACTTTTGGAGAAGCCTGTATTTACAAGAAAGTGAGTGGGAGCTCTGTAGCATTTCTGATATTATATGTGGATGACATATTGCTGATCGGAAATGATATAGAATTTCTGGATAGCATAAAGGGATACTTGAATAAGAGTTTTTCAATGAAAGACCTCGGTGAAGCTACTTACATATTGGGCATTAAGATCTATAGAGATAGATCAAGACGCTTAATTGGACTTTCACAAAGCACATACCTTGACAAAGTTTTGAAAAAGTTCAAAATGGAACAAGCAAAGAAAGGGTTCTTGCCTGTGTTACAAGGTGTGAAGTTGAGTAAGACTCAATGCCCGACCACTGCAGAAGATAGAGAGAAGATGAAAGATGTTCCCTATGCTTCAGCCATAGGCTCTATCATCTATGCAATGATGTGTACCGGACCTGATGTGTTCCTTGCTATAAGTCTAGCAGGGAGGTACCAAAGTAATCCAGGAGTGGATCACTGGACAACGGTCAAGAACATCCTGAAATACCTGGAAAGGACTAAGGATATGTTTCTCGTTTATGGAGGTGACAAAGAGCTCATCGTAAATGGTTACATTGATGCAAGTTTTGACACTGATCCGGACGATTCTAAATCACAAACCGGATACGTGTTTACATTGAACGGTGGAGCTGTCAGTTGGTGCAGTCCTAACAAAGCGTCGTGGCGGGATCTACATGTGAAGCGGAGTACATAGCTGCTTCGGAAGCAGCAAATGAAGGAATATGGATGAAGGATTTCATATCCGATCTAGGTGCCATACCTAGTGCATCGGGTCCAATGAAAATCTTTTTTGACAATACTGGAGCAATTGCCTTGGCGAAGGAATCCAGATTTCACAAGAGAACCAAGCACATCAAGAGACGCTTCAATTCCATCCGGGATCTAGTCCAGGTGGGAGACATAGAAATTTGCAAGATACATACGGATCTGAATGTTGCAGACCCATTGACTAAGCCTCTTCCACGAGCAAAACATGATCAGCACCAAGGCTCCATGGGTGTTAGAATCATTACTGTGTAATCTAGATTATTGACTCTAGTGCAAGTGGGAGACTGAAGGAAATATGCCCTAGAGGCAATAATAAAGTTATTATTTATTTCCTTATATCATGATAAATGTTTATTATTCATGCTAGAATTGCATTAACCGGAAACATAATACATGTGTGAATACATAGACAAACAGAGTGTCACTAGTATGCCTCTACTTGACTAGCTCGTTAATCAAAGATGGTTATGTTTCCTAACCATAGACAAAGAGTTGTTATTTGATTAACGGGATCACATCATTAGGAGAATGATGTGATTGACATGACCCATTCCGTTAGCTTAGCACACGATCGTTTAGTATGTTGCTATTGCTTTCTTCATGACTTATACATGTTCCTATGACTATGAGATTATGCAACTCCTGTTTACCGGAGGAACACTTTGTGTGCTACCAAACGTCACAATGTAACTGGGTGATTATAAAGGTGCTCTACAGGTGTCTCCGAAGGTACAAGTTGGGTTGGCATATTTCGAGATTAGGATTTGTCACTCCGATTGTCGGAGAGGTATCTCTGGGCCCTCTCGGTAATGCACATCACTTAAGCCTTGCAAGCATTGCAACTAATGAGTTAGTTGCAGGATGATGTATTACGGAACGAGTAAAGAGACTTGCCGGTAACGAGATTGAACTAGGTATTGAGATACCGACGATCGAATCTCAAGCAAGTAACATACCGATGACAAAGGGAACAACGTATGTTGTTATGCGGTCTGACCGATAAAGATCTTCGTAGATTATGTAGGAGCCAATATGAGCATCCAGGTTCCGCTATTGGTTATTGACCAGAGACGTGTCTCGGTCATGTCTACATAGTTCTCGAACCAGTAGGGTCCGCACGCTTAACGTTTCGATGACAATTATATTATGAGTTTATATGTTTTGATGTACCGAAGGTTGTTCGGAGTCCCGGATGTGATCACGGACATGACGAGGAGTCTCGAAATGGTCGAGACATGAAGATTGATATATTGGAAGCCTATGTTTGGATATCGGAAGTGTTCCGGGTGAAATCAGGATTTTACCGGAGTACCGGGAGGTTACCGGAACCCCCCGGGAGTTAAATGGGCCTTAGTGGGCCTTTACGGAGAAGAGGAGAGGCGACCAGGGCTGGGCCGCGCGCCCCTCCCCCCTAGTCCGAATAGGACATGGAGAGGAGGGCGGCGCCCCCCTTCCTTCTCTCCCTCCTCTTTCCCCCTCCCGAATCCTATGGGAGTAGGACTCCTCCTGGCGCGCCCTCTCCCTGGCCAGCCGCACCCCCCCTTGCTCTGTTATATAACGGGGCAGGGGGCACCCCATAGACACAACAATTGATTTGTTTGATCTTTTAGCCGTGTGCGGTGCCCCCTCCACCATAGTCCACCTCGATAATATTGTAGCGGTGCTTAGGCGAAGCCCTGCGTCGGTAGAACATCAACATCGTCACCACACTGGTGTGCTGACGAAACTCTCCCTCAACACTCGGGTGGATCGGAGTTCGAGGGACGTCATCGGGCTGAACGTGTGCTGAACTCGGAGGTGTCGTGCGTTCGGTACTTGATCGGTCAGATCGTGAAGACGTACGACTACATCAACCGTGTTGTGCTAACGCTTCCGCTCTCGGTCTATGAGGGTACGTAGACAACACTCTCCCCTCTCGTTGCTATGCATCACCATGATCTTGCGTGCGCGCAGGAATTTTTTTGAAATTACTACGTTCCCCAACACTCTGTACAAACCCTACACTACTAGGGAAAACCCTAGCAGTAGCGCGGGTATTTTGCCTATCAGTAGCGCGTGATGACGCGCTACTGATAAGGCGCTACAGCTAACGTGTAGCAGTAGCGCCTGTCGTCCCATGCTACTGCTATACATGGATAGCAGTAGCATGCTTTAGTGAAAAGCACTACTGCTAATATCTGCAGCGCTTTTTATAAGGGAGCGCTACTGGTAAGGCAGCGCTACTGCTAACTTTGTTCCCCTCGCTACTGCTAGTTTTATTATTATTTTTTTCTGCTATTTGTTTTGTATTTGAATAGGCTTTATAAAATAATCTTTAGCATATCATACACATACAAATGTAATCGTAGCATATACATACAACTAGTCCCATCAAATCATGTCATCATCATAATCATCATCTAACACAAATTGGTCTCTCGTCATCATCTCAAAAATAGCGATACAAGTCTCGATTACTTGCAACTACATCGTCATCCATCTAAACAATGATATGCGCGAGAAGAGCTATCACTTTGAGTGAGAGCGGAACTATGTGAGGTTTTACTTTGTGTGATTAAGATGGCCGCAGATTACCTCAAACCAAGGACCCAAACTTTAGTAGTGTGCACCCAAGGATTCGAAAGGATAGAATGGCTTATCCACATCTTAAGGAATGCATTGGTGCACTAGATGGTACTCATGTCCGAGCGTCCATTCCTACTGGCGACCAAGTTAGATACATTGGAAGGTCGGGATAAAAAACACAGAATGTTCTGGCAATATGTGATTTTGACATGCATTTCATGTACACCTCAATTGGTCAACCTGGTTCTATGCATGATACCAGTGTCTTGTATCATGCAATTGAAGCTGACAAAGATACCTTTCCTCATCCTCCAAAGGGTTAGTAGTTCCTATAATAATTTCGTCGATTCAAATTCTTAAACAAATCATAGGCCTTACATGCAATCTGCTTGTTGTTTGTAGGTAAGTACTATCTTGTGGATGCAGGCTATCCTAATAGACCTGGATATCTGGCACCTTACAAGGGAGAGAGGTACCACGTTCCTGATTTTCAACGAGGTGTGGCTCCAAGAACACATAAGGAGAAATTTAACAAGATACACTCATCCAAGCGTAATGTGATCGAGAGAGCGTTTGGCGTGTGGAAAATGAAGTGGCAGATTCTACTAGAGATGCCAAATCATTCAGTTGAAACTCAAAAGATGATAGTGGCTGCAACTATGACCCTTCACAACTATATTCGATATCATGATAAGGGTGACCTTCACTTTCTTCGAGTCGACAGAGATCCCAACTATGTCCCAACTATCCCTTCAAGGTATCAACGCTACGCCATCCCTCCAAATGCATCAGACGCGTCAACATCAGCGGCTAGCGATAAAGACATGGACCAGTTCCGTAATAGACTAGCAACTGATATTGCTCTTGGTTGGTGACTTTCGCTTCTGCTATAAATGTGAGTACACACTCCCCATGCATGTGTTTATATTTGTTACGATCCTATAGTTTTTATCTTGCTTGATCAATTCATGCTTTCTTAGATAACTGGGTGTGAAGTTAAACATGTGAATGTTGTCTCCAAACAAGTCAAAAGTGTTCAGTGGCTTTGTCATTCGCTAAAATATTAGCCACAATATTACTTGTCATTTATTTCCTTGTCGCAAGACGCATTAGTCTAGAATCTGAAAGACGTTGTTAGCTAGTTCAGTGACTACCTGATTCTGCTTCTTTCACATATTCTATGTCTTTTTGTAACTATTAACAAATTTCATAATTTTGTAGGTGAAATTAGTTGAAGAAGAGTATATATGTTTTGGTTCTATTCAAGCAATCACCACCGTGCATAAATATTTTCATGTCTTGAAAATTGTCTCCATGAGCTTCACTGGAACTAGATTGATGTCTACAATATTCATATGTTTATGTGGTTTTTGTTCGTGTTTGTCATCTGAAAACCCTATTTGTGCATGTTGCTAAAATCCTGTAATTCCAGCAAACTCACGCTGAAGTGTTTCTGTGCGATAAATTTCATCATGTGTGAAATTTTGTACATAGAAATTATGTGTGAAATACAACATTATTTTCAGTAAACTGAGCATTTTAGTGCAATTTTGTGCATTATATTGCATCCTTGGCACAAGTGAACACGTGCACGTACTGAGCAGTGGCAAACCAGATCGATGTGGGGTGGGAAGCAAGCGATCCAGAGTACGGGAGTGGAGTTGGTTGCCGAACATGTTGTCTGCTCCTGATTATTCATGAGGAGCTGGCTATCCAGGAGCGGGGAGTGGAGCTCAGGAGTTGACAGAGTGGAGCTGATCGATGATTTCCACACCAGATGTTAATTCTATTGGAGTGGAGCTGAGGATGTGACATGAAAAAGTTCACTAGAATTAACATCTGGTGAGGAAATCATCGTGAGAATGAAAGAGAGAGAGAGAGAGAGAGAGAGAGAGAGAGA
>NW_025231406.1:0-11416 GCF_018294505.1 Triticum aestivum | reverse complement strand
GTCCCGAGGCTATTTTAGGTGCTGCGTCACCTTATTATTGGGCCAGGCCCATGTAATTTCGAAATACATAAGTATAGGCTATTTTTAGAGTCCGTATGTGTGGGGAAACAAGAGATAGGGTTGATTTCGGACCCCTCCACCAAGGGCCACGAAATTCCCCCCTCTTCCTCCATATATACAGCCCTTAGGGCATCGTTTAGACTTTGGGTTTTGTTTAGATTAAAAGTTCGCCATAGCTGCAACTTCGCGTACTTCGTTTGTGTTCAACGACCAGACAAAGGCGTCACAGAACCCCACCTTGATCAATAAAGCTTTCATCTTATATTCGCAATATCCAGATTGCAATCTCAGTTTCTTGCTTGTTCTTCGTTTGCTCGCAGGAAACAGACCCTCGTGGTCAGGTTGATCGTGCTCCGGCGTGGTCAATAACCTCTCGGAGTTGGTTTAGCGATTGCTAAGGCGCGACGTCTCGCACGTTCGTATTCGGATCGTCAAAGTCGACTTCCACCAAAGCGAAATCCACCATCTCATCGAAAGACGGGACACCTTTGCCTCAATCAAGTGGTATCAGATTTCCAGGTTGCTCGGTGAGATTTTACAGTTTTTCGTAGTTTAGATCGAGTCTGTTCTTCATACCTATAGTCCACGAAAAAGCCACAAAAAAAATTAGGGTTAGTTCATCATATCCGAACCAATCTGAGCCTTGCATAATCTTTTTAGGGTTTTGCTTTGTTGAATTTGCGGTTGCATCGTCGTGTCTAGTTGCTGGTCTTAGAGTCTAGTCTTTTAGAGTTTCGAGTTCTGGTCATAAGTTGTCACGCCGCCGCCGCACCATCATCATCGCCCCTGCCATCTACCACCACCGCTCCGAATTCGTATCCATATACCACCACCAATCCGTGTCCATATACCACCACCGATCCATATCCATATACTACCACCGCTACCACCACCGCTGCCATATACCACCACCATATATCCACCACCAATCCGAGTTCTTTGCTTATTAGGTTTGTTTTCGGGATCCATCTCGATTCCGATTCGTGTTTCCTTGCCGGAGTAGGAGTCGGGTAGCCACGCTCCGTTTAGGCCCAAAATTTTTCGAAAACGCATTTTTCGAAAAAAATTCTGGCTATCCTATTTTTAGGTGTTTCTGAGTGTTTTGAGACAGGTGCCATTATAGGAAGTTTTTTTTGACCCGTTTCCAGTTTTTGGGTCCGGGCAGTCGAAAAAAAAAATTGTTCGAAAAAATTTCGTGCCCATCCTGTCAGTTTGAGCTAGGAAGAGTTTTGAGACACTCGCCATTATAGTAATTTTTCGCAAAAAAAAGCAGCGCAAAAAAAAAGAGCGAAAAAAAAAATTCAGAGTGTGCTTTTCCCTTGTTTACGTGCCGCGCCGTGATTTTGTTAGTGTTCTAGGCTCGCGTCTCTAGCACAGTCTAGCCTAGGACCAGCACAGTACCGTCGTTGAGCGTTTATTCAACTTTGCATCTCTGAATTGATTATTGCTGACCCTTTTTGCTACCATACTATAAGCCTTCCCAGCTCCACATACATCTACGTCGTGTGTTTGACTCTCCCTGGTAATCGCTCTATCCAAGCTTTGAGAGTTTTTGACTACAACGGTTGCCGATCACCGCCTGCTGCTGGGTAAGAACTGGTAAGAATTTGAGTTTTGCTTGACGGATTTGTGACACCCACCACCACCACTTGTTCGTAGTCTGTAGGATCATATTCTTGTGTGTTTCTATTGCTGCTAACCATGCCAGGATCACAAGCCGACGAGATTGACTGGGAGAATTTATCGAACAAGGAGCTTCATGATAAGTTTCAGCAAATGATGACTAAACAGGTGCAAGATGTGCTGAACAATTTTGAAGAGGCCATGGAGAAGATCACTGGCCTTGAGAAGACGTTCGAAACAAAGCTCGATAACAAGTTTAATGAATTGCTCGCGCGTCTTCCACCACCACCACCCGCTGCACCTAACGCACCTCTCCAACAACAACAACAACGACTACCTCCACGTCGCGAAACAGACCTCCGCCGAGCAAGCCGTGTTCCTCTTGCGTTTGGCCAAACTGTTGGTGCTGCTGTTGATACTTCTGTGGCTCCTGCTGCTGATGCGGAGGAGGATGATTATGTGGGAGATTATGAGGATGAGGTTGATCAAAATCAACACTACATGCAGCCACCTGTACCACCACCAGCAGGTCGACCTCAGGTATATATTCGTAATGGTAGGCCTGCACCACCACCTCAGGTACGAGATGATGTCCATATTCCTAAACTGAAATTGAATATTCCACCATTTGAGGGTAGATATGTTCCTGATATATATCTTACTTGGGAGTTAGAAACTGAACAACGATTTACATGTTTACAATATCCTGAGGAGAGACGAGTTGCTACTGCTGTTTGTGCTTTCACTAGTTTTGCATGTGTATGGTGGTCTGAACATTGTAGATTATATCCTATTCCAACTACATGGGCTGCTTTGAAAACTGCTATGCGTACGCGTTGGGTTCCACCATATTATCAACGTGAATTGCTTCAAAAATTGCAGCGTTTAAGACAAGGGAAAAATTCTGTAGAAGAATATTATCAGGAATTACAAACTGGCATGATTAGATGTGGTATTGTTGAGGAGAATGAAGCTATGCTTGCACGTTTTCTAGGTGGATTAAATAGAGAGATTCAGACCATTCTAGACTATAAGGAGTATACTAATATCACTCGTTTATTCCATCTTGCTTGTAAAGCTGAACGTGAAGTGCAGGATCGACAAGCATTGGCGCGAACTAACTTTTCTGCAGGCCGATCTTCATCATGGACACTGATAGAGGCAAAGGTGTCCCGTCTTTCGATGAGATGATGGATATCGCTTTGGTGGAAGTCGACTTTGACGATCCGACTACGAACGTGCGAGGACGTCGCGCCTTAGCAATCGCTAAACCAACTCCGAGAGGTTATTGACCACGCCGGAGCACGATCAACCTGACCACGAGGGTCTGTTTCCTGCGAGCAAACGAAGAACAAGCAAGAAACTAAGATTGCAATCTGGATATTGCGAATATAAGATGAAAGCTTTATTGATCAAGGTGGGGTTCTGTGACGCCTTTGTCTGGTCGTTGAACACAAACGAAGTACGCGAAGTTGCAGCTATGGCGAACTTTTAATCTAAACAAAACCCAAAGTCTAAACGATGCCCTAAGGGCTGTATATATGGACGAAGAGGGGGGAATTTCGTGGCCCTTGGTGGAGGGGTCCGAAATCAACCCTATCTCTTGTTTCCCCACACATACGGACTCTAAAAATAGCCTATACTTATGTATTTCGAAATTACATGGGCCTGGCCCAAAAATAAGGTGACGCAGCACCTAAAATAGCCTCGGGACGAAATTTATGAAGTGGCATCTTGTATATTTCGTCCAAGGCTTCATGCACCCATTATGGTGGCTTCAAAGTCCTGAAATCATCACTTGTAACTCCGTTCTTGTTCCCCTTGCGCATGCCATCATCTCCATGCTTGTTCTTGCTCCAATGTTCATCCTTCTCCAAGCTAGGCCCTTCATTTGTAAGCAAAACAAATGTATCCAATTTAGGCAGCATCATATTCTCATGAACATTAGAATCATTACCAAGAAACGAAAGTACCTGGTAATTTAGTTGGCGTGCGCGAGCTCTAGTAATTGGTCCAGTATGTATAGCAGCAGGGCCTGTGGGTGTAACAATGGTATTGATGTCCTCATCATCCTCCCCTTCTTGAAATGAAGTCGTCCTCGACGGAAACTCATCTTCCTCACCCAAATAAGGCTTCAAATCTGCAATGTTAAAAGTGGGACTAACCCCAAAATCTGCAGGCAGCTCAAGTTTATATGCATTATCATTTATTTTCTCTAACACCTTAAAGGGACCATCAGCCCGTGGCATGAGCTTTAATTTGCGCAAATCAGGAAATCTATCCTTACGCAAATGTAACCAAACAAGATCTCCAGGTGCAAACACAACATGTTTTCTACCCTTATCTCCAGCAAGTTTATATTTGGCATTCATACGCTCAATGTTTTCCTTAGGTAACTCATGCATTTTTAAAATCAATTCAGCACGTTGTTTAGCATCAAAATTAACCTTCTCCGAAGATGGAAGAGGCAACAAATCAATAGGTGCACGAGGTAGGAAACCATACACAACTTCAAAAGGGCACATCTTAGTAGTAGAATGCAATGAACGATTATAAGCAAATTCAATATGAGGCAAGCATTCCTCCCACATTTTCTTATTACTCTTCAAAACAGCCCTAAGCATAGTAGACAATGTTCTATTGACTACTTCAGTTTGGCCATCAGTTTGGGGGTGACAAGTAGTACTAAAAAGCAGTTTAGTCCCCAACTTAGCCCATAAACATCTCCAAAAGTGGCTAAGACATTTAGTATCACGATCTGAAACAATAGTATTTGGCACACCATGCAAGCGAATAATTTCACGAAAGAACAAATCAGCAACATTAACATCATCATCACTTTTATGACATGGTATAAAGTGTGCCATTTTCGAGAATCTATCCACGACAACAAATATGCTATCCCTCCCCTTCTTTGTTCGAGGTAAACCTAAAACAAAGTCCATAGATATATCCTCCCAAGGAACACTAGGTACAGGCAAAGGCATATATAAACCATAAGGATTGAGTCGTGACTTAGCTTTTTGACATGTAGTGCAGCGAGCAATAAAACGCTCAACATCCCGTCTCATCTTTGGCCAAAAGAAATGTGTAGCAAGTACGTCCTCCGTCTTCTTCACGCCAAAGTGTCCCATTAATCCTCCTCCATGCGCCTCCTGCAACAACAAAAGACGAACGGAGCTAGCTGGAATGCATAGCTTGTTAGCACGAAACACAAATCCATCGTTAACAACAAACTTGTTCCACATTCTTCCTTCTTTACAATTCTGCATTACATCTTTAAAATCAGCATCATGCACATATTGATCTTTGATGGTCTCAAAACCAAATATTTTGAAGTCAAGTTGTGAAAGCATAGTATAGCGACGAGACAATGCATCAGCAATAACATTTTCTTTTCCCTTCTTGTGTTTAATGACATAAGGGAAAGTCTCAATGAATTCAACCCATTTAGCATGTCTACGATTCAGTTTAGCTTGACTTTTAATATGTTTCAAAGATTCATGATCAGAATGTATAACAAATTCTTTGGGCCATAAATAATGTTGCCATGTTTCTAAAGTCCGAACAAGAGCATATAATTCTTTATCATAAGTAGAATAATTCAGACTAGGCCCACTCAATTTTTCAGAAAAGTATGCAACAGGTTTGCCATCTTGTAATAACACACCTCCTAATCCAATTCCACTAGCATCACATTCAAGCTCAAAAGTCTTATTAAAATCAGGAAGTTGGAGTAAAGGAGCATGTGTCAACTTATCTTTCAATACCGTGAAGGCTTCTTCCTGTGCAGTACCCCAAAGAAAAGGCACATCTTTCTTTGTAAGCTCGTTGAGAGGTGCAGCAATGGTGCTGAAATCTCTCACAAAACGCCTATAGAACCCAGCGAGGCCAAGAAAACTCCACACTTGTGTGACCGTTTTGGGCTGCGGCCAACTCTCAATAGCTTCAATCTTGGCTTTATCAACTTCAATTCCCTGTGGAGTAACAACATAGCCAAGAAAAGATACTCGGTCGGTGCAAAAGGTGCACTTCCCAAGGTTACCAAACAAACGTGCATCACGTAGAGCAATAAAAACAGCACGTAAATGTTCCAAATGTTCTTCCAAAGATCTGCTATAAATCAATATGTCATCAAAGTAAACTACCACAAATCGTCCAATGAAAGCACGTAAAACTTCGTTCATTAATCTCATAAAAGTACTAGGTGCATTAGTTAACCCAAAAGGCATGACTAATGATGAGGACATCAATACAATTGTTACACCCACAGCCCCTGCTGCTATACATACTGGACCAATTACTAGAGCTCGTGCACGCCAACTAAATTACCAGGTACTTTCGTTTCTTGGTAATGATTCTAATGTTCATGAGAATATGATGCTGCCTAAATTGGATACATTTGTTTTGCTTACAAATGAAGGGCCTAGCTTGGAGAAGGATGAACATTGGAGCAAGAACAAGCATGGAGATCATGGCATGCGCAAGGGGAACAAGAACGGAGTTACAAGTGATGATTTCAGGACTTTGAAGCCACCATAATGGGTGCATGAAGCCTTGGACGAAATATACAAGATGCCACTTCATAAATTTCGTCCCGAGGCTATTTTAGGTGCTGCGTCACCTTATTATTGGGCCAGGCCCATGTAATTTCGAAATACATAAGTATAGGCTATTTTTAGAGTCCGTATGTGTGGGGAAACAAGAGATAGGGTTGATTTCGGACCCCTCCACCAAGGGCCACGAAATTGCCCCCTCTTCCTCCATATATACAGCCCTTAGGGCATCGTTTAGACTTTGGGTTTTGTTTAGATTAAAAGTTCGCCATAGCTGCAACTTCGCGTACTTCGTTTGTGTTCAACGACCAGACAAAGGCGTCACAGAACCCCACCTTGATCAATAAAGCTTTCATCTTATATTCGCAATATCCAGATTGCAATCTTAGTTTCTTGCTTGTTCTTCGTTTGCTCGCAGGAAACAGACCCTCGTGGTCAGGTTGATCGTGCTCCGGCGTGGTCAATAACCTCTCGGAGTTGGTTTAGCGATTGCTAAGGCGCGACGTCCTCGCACGTTCGTAGTCGGATCGTCAAAGTCGACTTCCACCAAAGCGATATCCATCATCTCATCGAAAGACGGGACACCTCCGCCTCTATCACCTTTACTCCAACTTCCTGATTTTAACAAGACTTTTGAGCTTGAATGTGATGCTAGTGGAATTGGATTAGGAGGTGTGTTATTACAAGATGGCAAACCTGTTGCATACTTTTCTGAAAAGTTGAGTGGGCCTAGTCTGAATTATTCTACTTATGATAAAGAATTATATGCTCTTGTTCGGACTTTAGAAACATGGCAACATTATTTATGGCCCAAAGAATTTGTTATACATTCTGATCATGAATCTTTGAAACATATTAAAAGTCAAGCTAAACTGAATCGTAGACATGCTAAATGGGTTGAATTCATTGAGACTTTCCCTTATGTCATTAAACACAAGAAGGGAAAAGAAAATGTTATTGCTGATGCATTGTCTCGTCGCTATACTATGCTTTCACAACTTGACTTCAAAATATTTGGTTTTGAGACCATCAAAGATCAATATGTGCATGATGCTGATTTTAAAGATGTAATGCAGAATTGTAAAGAAGGAAGAATGTGGAACAAGTTTGTTGTTAACGATGGATTTGTGTTTCGTGCTAACAAGCTATGCATTCCAGCTAGCTCCGTTCGTCTTTTGTTGTTGCAGGAGGCGCATGGAGGAGGATTAATGGGACACTTTGGCGTGAAGAAGACGGAGGACGTACTTGCTACACATTTCTTTTGGCCAAAGATGAGACGGGATGTTGAGCGTTTTATTGCTCGCTGCACTACATGTCAAAAAGCTAAGTCACGACTCAATCCTCATGGTTTATATATGCCTTTGCCTGTACCTAGTGTTCCTTGGGAGGATATATCTATGGACTTTGTTTTAGGTTTACCTCGAACAAAGAAGGGGAGGGATAGCATATTTGTTGTCGTGGATAGATTCTTGAAAATGGCACACTTTATACCATGTCATAAAAGCGATGATGCTGTTAATGTTGCTGATTTGTTCTTTCGTGAAATTATTCACTTGCATGGTTTGCCAAATACTATTGTTTCAGATCGTGATACTAAATTTCTTAGCCACTTTTGGAGATGTTTATGGGCTAAGTTGGGGACTAAACTGCTTTTTAGTACTACTTGTCACCCCCAAACTGATGGACAAACTGAAGTAGTCAATAGAACGTTGTCTACTATGCTTAGGGCTGTTTTGAAGAATAATAAGAAAATGTGGGAGGAATGCTTGCCTCATATTGAATTTGCTTATAATCGTTCATTGCATTCTACTACTAAGATGTGCCCTTTTGAAGTTGTGTATGGTTTCCTACCTCGTGCACCTATTGATTTGTTGCCTCTTCCATCTTCGGAGAAGGTTAATTTTGATGCTAAACAACGTGCTGAATTGATTTTAAAAATGCATGAGTTAACTAAGGAAAACATTGAGCGCATGAATGCTAAATATAAACTTGCTGGAGATAAGGGTAGAAAACATGTTGTGTTTGCACCTGGAGATCTTGTTTGGTTACATTTGCCTGCTGTCACTAACATTTTGCAGGAGTTCGCTGACGTCTTTCCACAAGACGTGCCACCGGGATTACCGCCTATTCGAGGGATTGAGCATCAGATTGACTTAATTCCCGGTGCTTCACTGCCAAACCGTGCACCATACCGTACCAATCCAGAGGAGACGAAGGAGATTATGCGCCAAGTACAAGAGCTTCTCGACAAAGGTTATATACGCGAATCCCTTAGTCCTTGTGCTGTTCCTATTATTCTAGTGCCGAAAAAGGATGGTACATCACGTATGTGTGTTGATTGTAGAGGCATTAATAATATTAATATTCGTTATCGTCATCCTATTCCTAGGCTAGATGATATGCTTGATGAATTGAGTGGCTCTACAATATTCTCCAAAGTTGATTTGCGTAGTGGCTACCATCAAATTCGTATGAAATTGGGAGATGAATGGAAAACAGCATTTAAAACTAAGTTTGGATTATATGAGTGGTTAGTCATGCCTTTTGGGTTAACTAATGCACCTAGTACTTTCATGAGATTAATGAACGAAGTTTTACGTGCTTTCATTGGACGATTTGTGGTAGTTTACTTTGATGACATACTGATTTATAGCAGATCTTTGGAAGAAAATTTGGAACATTTACGTGCTGTTTTTATTGCTCTACGTGATGCACGTTTGTTTGGTAACCTTGGGAAGTGCACCTTTTGCACCGACCGAGTATCTTTTCTTGGCTATGTTGTTACTCCACAGGGAATTGAAGTTGACAAAGCCAAGATTGAAGCTATTGAGAGTTGGCCGCAGCCCAAAATGGTCACACAAGTGAGGAGTTTTCTTGGCCTCGCTGGATTCTATAGGCGTTTTGTGAGAGATTTCAGCACCATTGCTGCACCTCTCAACGAGCTTACAAAGAAGGATGTGCCTTTTGTTTGGGGTACCGCACAGGAAGAAGCCTTCACGGTATTGAAAGATAAGTTGACACATGCTCCTTTACTCCAACTTCCTGATTTTAATAAGACTTTTGAGCTTGAATGTGATGCTAGTGGAATTGGATTAGGAGGTGTGTTATTACAAGATGACAAACCTGTTGCATACTTTTCTGAAAAATTGAGTGGGCCTAGTCTGAATTATTCTACTTATGATAAAGAATTATATGCTCTTGTTCGGACTTTAGAAACATGGCAACATTATTTATGGCCCAAAGAATTTGTTATACATTCTGATCATGAATCTTTGAAACATATTAAAAGTCAAGCTAAACTGAATCGTAGACATGCTAAATGGGTTGAATTCATTGAGACTTTCCCTTATGTCATTAAACACAAGAAGGGAAAAGAAAATGTTATTGCTGATGCATTGTCTCGTCGCTATACTATGCTTTCACAACTTGACTTCAAAATATTTGGTTTGGAGACCATCAAAGATCAATATGTGCATGATGCTGATTTTAAAGATGTAATGCAGAATTGTAAAGAAGGAAGAATGTGGAACAAGTTTGTTGTTAACGATGGATTTGTGTTTCGTGCTAACAAGCTATGCATTCCAGCTAGCTCCGTTCGACTTTTGTTGTTGCAGGAGGCGCATGGAGGAGGATTAATGGGACACTTTGGCGTGAAGAAGACGGAGGACGTACTTGCTACACATTTCTTTTGGCCAAAGATGAGACGGGATGTTGAGCGTTTTATTGCTCGCTGCACTACATGTCAAAAAGCTAAGTCATGACTCAATCCTTATGGTTTATATATGCCTTTGCCTGTACCTAGTGTTCCTTGGGAGGATATATCTATGGACTTTGTTTTAGGTTTACCTCGAACAAAGAAGGGGAGGGATAGCATATTTGTTGTCGTGGATAGATTCTCGAAAATGGCACACTTTATACCATGTCATAAAAGTGATGATGCTGTTAATGTTGCTGATTTGTTCTTTCGTGAAATTATTCGCTTCCATGGTGTGCCAAAAACTATTGTTTCAGATCGTGATACTAAATTTCTTAGCCACTTTTGGAGATGTTTATGGGCTAAGTTGGGGACTAAACTGCTTTTTAGTACTACTTGTCACCCCCAAACTGATGGACAAACTGAAGTAGTCAATAGAACATTGTCTACTATGCTTAGGGCTGTTTTGAAGAATAATAAGAAAATGTGGGAGGAATGCTTGCCTCATATTGAATTTGCTTATAATCGTTCATTGCATTCTACTACTAAGATGTGCCCTTTTGAAGTTGTGTATGGTTTCCTACCTCGTGCACCTATTGATTTGTTGCCTCTTCCATCTTCGGAGAAGGTTAATTTTGATGCTAAACAACATGCTGAATTGATTTTAAAAATGCATGAGTTAACTAAGGAAAACATTGAGCGTATGAATGCTAAATATAAACTTGCTGGAGATAAGGGTAGAAAACATGTTGTGTTTGCACCTGGAGATCTTGTTTGGTTACATTTGCGTAAGGATAGATTTCCTGATTTGCGCAAATCAAAGCTAATGCCACGTGCTGATGGTCCCTTTAAGGTGTTAGAGAAAATAAATCATAATGCATATAAACTTGAGCTGCCTGCAGATTTTGGGGTTAGTCCCACTTTTAACATTGCAGATTTGAAGCCTTATTTGGGTGAGGAAGATGAACTTCCGTCGAGGACGACTTCATTTCAAGAAGGGGAGGATGATGAGGACATCAATACAATTGTTACACCCACAACCCCTGCTGCTATACATACTGGACCAATTACTAGAGCTCGTGCACGCCAACTAAATTACCAGGTACTTTCGTTTTTTGGTAATGATTCTAATGTTCATGAGAATATGATGCTGCCTAAATTGGATACATTTGTTTTGCTTACAAATGAAGGGCCTAGCTTGGAGAAGGATGAACATTGGAGCAAGAACAAGCATGGAGATGATGGCATGCGCAAGGGGAACAAGAACGGAGTTACAAGTGATGATTTCAGGACTTTGAAGCCACCATAATGGGTGCATGAAGCCTTGGACGAAATATACAAGATGCCACTTCATAAATTTCGTCCCGAGGCTATTTTAGGTGCTGCGTCACCTTATTATTGGGCCAGGCCCATGTAATTTCGAAATACATAAGTATAGGCTATTTTTAGAGTCCGTATGTGTGGGGAAACAAGAGATAGGGTT
>NW_025231405.1:0-11417 GCF_018294505.1 Triticum aestivum | reverse complement strand
TATATATATATATATATATGTTGTTGGTGATGATATGATGCAAGAGTTTTTATATTAATATGATGATGATGATGAGTTATTATATAATTTATGAATGGGAGAATAAATGGAAACCAATCTCTAAATTAAATGGAAAAAACAAAATTAAAGGGTTAAAGGGAAAATAAGTAGTAAAACTAAAACCCCTAAAGCTTTTAGTAGCGGTTGGTGGCACAAAAACCGGTACTAAAGGTCTCCCCGCCCCCGACGCTGGATCCTGCCACATGGTGGCCCTTTAGTGCCGGTTCGGGCTGAAACGGTACTAAAGGGGAGGGGGACCTTTAGTCCCCACACTTTAGTGCCGGTTGCCGAATCGGCACTGACCCCTATGAACCGGTAATGTAGCTCCGTTTTCTACTAGTGTAAGCATGAGTTACTCTGCCACCAAGTTCATCCATGTTGGCAGATAAATCTTCAACATGATTTTAGTCTCGGTCGATGTTTTGTCTAGCTTAGCCAATGCTCTGGCCATCCGCGCGCGACAGCAGACATGCGCGATAGTGGACCTAGGACGGGCGTGACGGTGGACGGCCATGGCGGCGAGGACGGCCACAACCGTGAGGAAGGCAACTGTGCGATTTGGGCGTGGGGCAATGAATATGGTTTCAATCTGGTTTGCAAGGGTTTTGGGGGGAAACTAAAATGGTATCCGCATGGCCAAGCAGTGATGGACATGGCCCAATGCTTGCCACAGCTAATGACCTATCAGTTCCAGGTATTTACTCAGGCCTGCCACTGAATATGCTCTTCTACATCATTAACTGATTTTTTACATCATTTCAACTTCACACTATTCCTATGTTTAATACACACCATCCAAAGTTCCGTGCTCAAATTTGCCACTTTTTCAGCTGGTTTGTTATTTTCGAAGCATTAACTGATTATCCGGCCACTAAAAAGGGAAAATGCTCTTCCGTTCCAAATAACGTGCAAAGGATCTCCGAAATGGATGAAACTTGTAATGGGGCCTTCATAGGACACATGTACGGTGTGCTCAAAATTTGAGAGCATTACGACAAAAACTTGACGCACCACATGTACAAATCGAACACTCTCTGGCAAAGTGTCAGGGTTTCGAACGGAAGCTACAACCTACCACATGGAACTCAATTTTTTTACATCATTTCAACTTCAAACTTTTTCTATATTTAATACAGCCCATCCAAAATCCCATGGACAATTTTGGCCATATTTTGAGTTGGTTCGCTATTTTCGAAGCATTAACTGATTTTCCAGCCACTAAAAAGGGCAAAACACTCTTCCGTTTCAAATAGCACGCAGACGTTCTCAGGAATTGTTGAAACTTGAAAAGGTGCCTTAATAGGACACATGTACCGTGTGCTCAAAATTTGAGGTCAATACGACAAAACTCTCCGACGAAGTGTGAGGGTTTCGAACAGAAACCACAACCTAGCACACAACACTCAACCTTTTTAACATCATTGCAACTTCAAAGTTTTGCTATGTTTAGTACACACCATCCAAAGTTCCACTTATTGAGTTGTTTTGCTATTTTCGAAGTAGTAACTGACTTCCGGCCACTAAAAAGGTCAAAACGTTGTTCCATTTCAAATAGCACTCAAATGACCTCCAAAATGGACGAGTCTTGGCATGGTGCCTTCACAGGACACCTGTAGGGTGTGGCAAACAGTTTGAGAGCATCATGACAAAAACATGACACACCTCGTGTACAAATTGAACACTCTGGTGATGTGTCAGGGTTTCAAGAGGAAACCACAACCTACCACATGGGACTCAATTGTTTTTTTTACATTATTTCAACTAAAGATTTTTCTAAGTTTAATACACCTCATCTAAAGTTTCATGCTCAAATTTGGCCACTTTTGAGTTGTTTTGCTATTTTCGAAGCATTAATTGATTTTCCGGCCACTAAAAATGGCAAAACACTCTTCCATTCCAAGTAGTGCACAAACGAACTCCAAAATGGATGTAAATTGGCATGGTGCCTTCACAGAACAACCGTAGGGTGTGGTAAAAATGTGAGTGCATTACAACAAAAACTTGACGCACCTCATGTACAAATCGAACACTCTTCGGTGAAGTGTCAGGGTTTCGAACGGAAACAATAGCCTACCACATGGAACAGATTTTTTTTACATCATTTCAACTTCAAACTTTTTCTATGTTTAATACATGCCGTCCAAAGTTTCATGCTCAAAATTTTCAACTTTTTGAGTTGCCCTATAGATAGAACTCTGTTTTTTTTAGTATTTCGCCTTCAAACTTTTTCTATGTTGAATATACACCACTGAAAGCGCCATGCTCAAGCTTGAGATTACGATCTGGGTTAATGAACATGATACAGGCAAGCACTTTTTTCCATAATTGCGAGACCCGTGGCTAGCGGTAGTTTTTGCCCGCCACAACTAACTTTGGAAAATTTTAAAAAGTTGTGGCGCGTGTTAAATGCCCGGCGCCATAAAATACCCGCCAGTGCTGTTTCTGTCCCACGGCTTACTCTGTGCAACTTTAGCTTTGGCAGGTGAGAAATAGTTCCCATCACTGATGAGACTTTAGCAGTGGCTGGCGTTTTTTTCACCCGCCACTAGAACTTTTCCAAAATAGCTATGGCGGGTGCCTAACATCGTCCGGCACAAAGACAACGCTCCTGTGGAAGGGTATTAAGCGTTGCTTGTGGGGAGGACCACGAGTGGAAAGCAACAACATTCAAAGGCGATTGCGACAATATGCAGAAAGGTGACCGCCGGATTGCGACCCAACGTCGCCTAATGCATTCGGATCTGTCCCCAAAGAGCTATGTTCGGCAAATACCTTTTCCGTTAATTAATCCTCCTTTTGTCTAGTCCATATTAAATATATCCAAAACATCCATTATTTGTGAACGCTGGGAGTACATATCACACTAAACACAGAGATTCATAATGAAATAGCTGGCACATGACAGCATGCAGTTTACATAACGAAGTGGGCAGACATTGTTGCCCCCAAGAAAGAAATTGTACAGTCGCGTCGCGTCATTGGATGTAGTTCAAGTTATCAAGTGGGCACGCGTTGTAGCCTCAAAGAAAGCAATAAGACAGTCGCATCAAATGGGGTGTACCTGATCATCATGCCTTCGCAAGCGATACGACCTGCATAGCTCGCGGGTATTTGGCACGCTCGTCTTGCACGCTGCCCTCGAGGGTCCAGCGCTGCTCCGCAGTTCTCACAAATTCATTCATGACGTCTCCGAAATGCTCGACTATTATAGGCTCAAATATGGCTCTCAGATGATTTATGAACCAACTTGATGTAAAGAGTGCATTGTTCATATCAGTTGCGGGGTCATATACCCGCATGTCCGTGATTGAGAAGGAGCCTTCTTCTTGGATGATCTCCATCAACTCTTCACTGGATGCTCCATACATCGGCACGTAGAAAGAATCATACTTGGCTTTGTCTATCACACCCTGTCAACCATACCATAAGATCGATCAGGAGCTCAAATACTCACAAGTGGATTATCAAATGCTGCAAATACTAGAAAAAGAAGGTAAATAATGTACCTCTGAGGCCATGACACTTAGAATCTGAGCTACAGTTTCCCAGAGGTGAGAGAATTTGGAGGCGGTCACATCAGAATGCCTCCCTACAAGGGAAACAACCATTCGGCCTCCTGGAACCAATTCCTTGGCTCTTAGCTTCAGGAAAAGTGTGAAATCTTCCATAAACTGTTGTGCATAAGCCTCGAGGACAATAGGGAGGCTTTCACACCTAGCATGCTCATCCATGTCATACGCCGGGATCTGGTTCCTTGTGAGATGTTCAGGAGCCTGTAAAGACAAGGTTTTGCTTACAAAATCAAGTAATCCACTGGATCGATTGATCGAGTAGTGTCAAACTCGCACCTTTGAGAGCCAATGCAGGCTGTTGGATGAGCAGATAAGATGCATTGAGCCACTAGTGAAGAGCCTCTCGTAAAATGACCCCGGCGTGACACCAGTCAAAACATTGGGCTTCTTGCTTTGACGGAGTGTGACCAGGCTCTTCACCACTGTGTTGAAATCGTTGTCAGGCAGGTCATTGAGTAGCACGCACACTTCCGGTAGTGTCTGCTCAAACTGAAGGCAATAGCTGTGGATGGCCTCGACGGCAATCGATACCAGTGCAAGCGCATTTGGGCCAGAGGAGCAGCCCAAGTCTGCGATCAGTATCTTTCCAGGGAACAAGGTGTTGTTGCTGCATAACTCAAAGATGGACCCTTCTATCAGGGGCTTCATCCTGTTTTGTTGAGCATTCTGCAACCAAGTTCTAATTATCAGAAACTCTAGCGTAATCTCTTGGTGTGCTTCTTAACCTCCCCAGTTAATTTTCTAAGTCTCACTAATATAATGCATGCTCTATGCTTTGAACAAGTTCATGATGAAAGAGTGGTAGAGAAGGCAAGTATCAAAGAACAGAACAGCAGACCATAGAAACAGTATTTAGTGCATTAATCAAGAGAGGAGAAGGTACCTGAATCCTGGAGTTACGAGCATAGCTTGTCTCCCCTTGCCCTTGATTCATATGCACCATTTGTTTTTGGAGGCTATGGCTTTGCTTGGAGCAAGGCTAAACTCCAGATCTTGGATGTGTAGAAACCAGATTAGGAATGCCTACTTCTTTTTTCAATTCATCAACGGGGATGTCCTTTTAGTGCTTCTGCGGCAATAGTAGGGCCTTATTTTCAATCTCTGGACCAGCCAATTATGAGGCTGAAATGTTGGTTGTCTGCATTTATTTGCCTTCAGTAAGGGCATAATAATTAACCGCATGTAGCTAGCAGAGGCATGATTTTATTTTACAATGGCAGACCTGCGAATCTGATGTGGTTAAACTATTCAGTATGGAATCCAATGGGGGAAAAGAAATGGAGAAAAAACGTTCTCATATATTTCGGAGCAGCACAGAACCAACCTTATGTTTAGGAGTGGTGTACATTGTTTCATTTCATTTACAGTAACTCTGAACTTCAAAATTTCTTAGTGCTTATCCAGCTCAACAGTGCTTGAAATTGTCACTGTGCACTGGACACGAGCAACTGAACAATTAATGCATCAGCAGAGAAATACTCCCTCCGTCTGGAAATACTTGTCGGAGGAATGGATGTATCTAGACGACTTTTAGTTTTAGATGCATCCATTTATATCCATTTTCGCGACAAGTATTTTCGGACGGAGGGAGTAATGAACTAGCATACACCCTTTAAATAGTACTCCCTCGTTCCTAAATATTTCTTTTTAGTGATTCCAACATGGACATACGGAGCAAAATAAGTGAATACTCTCTAAAATACGTCTATATACATCCGTATGTAGTCTATATTGAAATCTCTAAAAAGATATATACTCCCTCCGTCCGGAAATACTTGTCATCCAAATGAATAAAAGGGGATGTATCTAGAGGTATTTTAGTTCTAGGTACATCCATTTTTGTCCATTTTGATGACAAGTATTTTCGGACGGAGGTAGTATTTAGGAATGGAGCGTGTACTAGCAAAAGTGCCCGTGCATTCAACCGGTGAACAACAAGAAGTCAAAAAAATTATAATGTCCAACATAAAACATTTCAAGTTCATCAAATTGCACCAATCTAATGTAAACTATACAAATCAAATCAATAATCTATTCATATATTAAAAGGAAAATAAGGATCAAAATTAGAGATACTAGACGTCAACCCGTGCAGTTGCACGGGCTAGTGTAATAAATGCCTATTTGGTATAAATATTAAGAAAAAATATTTACAATTACTACCATTAAAGTAGTTCGGTTTTAGGTTGTCTATGCATGGGTTATGTTATATATCTGTCAAGAAAAAAACTGCATTTTTTTATCATATTCCAGTTGTGGACCTAACTTAGTGTGTCAATTTATGCACATGTCTTCTTAACTTTTTACGTACCATTTAAATTTTCATGAATATAGTTTTCACTAATAATTTTCTTGACCATGCTAGTTTCTAAAATGTCCTATTTTTTAGGACAAATAACGTAGCGCTAATCAGCCATACTTTCTGATCCAGTTGTTGCTTATGCATTTACGAAGTCCTTTGCTTGGATTATAGGTTTAATTACAACATCAAATTAGTATGTAATATTTTGCATAAAATGTGTTGCACACTATTTACTTCTCAAGTATATCTTGAAAGAGATACTTATTAGCAAATACTACCTCCGTCTCATATTAGTTGTCACTGAAATGGATGCATCTTGATGTATTTCAGCGCTAGATACATCCGTTTGAGCGACAACTAATGTGGGATGGAGATAGCAGAATTCAGTTTTGCTACCATCCATAGAAGCCTTATATGTAGTGTCGCACGAAATTTAGTCTACATCTTAATGATCTATTGTATCTTGGTGAATCCAAATCCATGTAAACTCTCTGGAGAGACAACTATCATGTTGCTCGGTATCAACCAGTTTCATAAAATTTGCCAACAACAGTAGTCAAACGGGGAAATCAAATGTTTCTAATTTCTAAAGAAATGTAATAACCTCTTTATCATGTACATAGCATGCCAAATAAAAGCAACACTCAAAGCATATCATACGTTATTGGTTCACATAGAATTTCCACACAGAAATAGAATTAGAGAGTTCTTTTGCGGGTGAAGAATTAGAGAAGTTTTAAATTAGTGAAAGCTTTAAAATGAGAAATAGAACAAAACAAAATCAAGGTGAACACTTGTTATATAACCTGCGCGGCAACAACAATAAGGGCTCCTAATGTCAAATCTTGCATATTTACCATCCAAACTTAACAATTGTTAGAAAAAGAACTTACGGGAAGATGAATCTATAACCTGGAAGCGACTTTTGTTCCTAACACAAAGAGACATCTAATTTTTGTTTGTCTACACCACAGTGGCACTGCTTTATAGGAATACCCGATGGGCACAATGATGTCTAAATTAAATCTTGTTCCAAGTGCCCAAGTATAATCCAAAAGTATAACATGTTAATCCTTTGCAATTGACTAAATATATACAAAGGAAAAAAACATGAGAATTGAAAGCAGCAAATCAGAAATTCATTGGTGAGTTAAGCTCCAATGAAAAGGAATAATGAGATTATGGTTCTAAGAAGACCACCATATATTCACATCTATACGTCAAGGTCGAAGCCCTAGTGCATACTGGTTTTGGCATGTACTTCCTTACACCTGCATTCTCTGTGTCAACTAAGATGCCAAGAGCAGAGTGCGTATGCCATCTGTCATTGATCACTTTTCAATTTCGATACACCAAGCCCTGTGTCCCGGATCTGTTTTCAATTATATGGCACTACCAGTCGATATCTTGCAAACACATCACACATACCGAACGATGTAAAGATTTATCAAAACCATATTACATGTCCTGTAATAGTGGAGCTAAGAAATCACCAACCTCTCACCCATGTGCTCGAATAGCACTACAGTACAATCATTGATAGTGCGATAAAAATATTTACACAAATAGCCCTGCAGTAGAATCATTGACACTTATTTGTTCGTATCTTTCAGAATGAATTTAAAATGTCTCACATTTAAAATATTTATTGAAAGTTGGATGCCCTCTATAATGGCACATAAGTTTGCTCTTATCTTTCATTATGAATTACCACGCGGAATATTTTGAAACGAAAAGAAAACATTGCGCATGCCACATTAGAAATAGATTTTTGTGTACTAATAGTCTAACTTTCTTAGCATCTGAATAACGAAACAATCATCAAATCTGTTCTGTTTTAAATTTAAACATCTTACACTGATTTTGCCTGGTTATGCTTATGTAAGAAATCAATCGAGCAACCTCGCTTCTCGATTGGGAGTCCTCAGAAGATATGTACTAACCTAAAACAAACAACAATGTTTCAAATATGATTTTGAGAAACTAAATTAGGGAATCTTCTGTGTAATCACCTTTTGAAATATGAACAATATAACAGTATGTGAAAAGGCATATCGTAACTATTATTTTGTCATGCACGCACAAATAATTCAATCTGCACTGAAAGGCTGAATAACAAATATTTATATGTACGTGCATGTAAGTATAATGAATATTTATTCCACACTTGCAAGAATCATAAGAACACATTCAACAACTCATGCCTGCGTAATGCAAAAGGTTCTTTTAAAGAGAAAAATGTGTATCATATATACAGTTCCAGATTATATGACACCAATTAGGTTGTTCTTGCCGGAACCAAGCAAGAGCCCTCTGCTGAAAGAGAGCTAAATATACAGTTCAACAACTCATTGCCTAGAATGCATCCGTGAGAAGTTTCATGACCTGGTGCCACATGGGATCACACCCGATTACTCTGAAATCTCAAGAGCACTGTTGCCGCAAATGAAACTCTAACTGTATCCTTTGGCACTGAATTTTTCTTCTTATTTTCTGTGTAAGTGGAACACAAATTTTGGAACTATCACCTAACACAGACTTAGTAGAAGATCTAAGGAACCGATTTGCAGACATCTTCTGTAGGATAAAAAAGAAATACCAAAGAAATCATATCAATATATATAGTTCTTAAAGAGGAGAAATTACGGGAAACCTACATGCAAGGCAATGCAACAATCTCGCTGAAGCCCTTGGCAGCACTCCTTGCTTGATTTCTTTGGACCTAACATTGACGCCCTTCACAACTGCATGCATACCACACTGACGACTGCATGTATAGTAGAACACATGAATCTTTCCTCTCTCACTCTGAGCCATGGCTGGGCATAACATGGAGATCAGGGGCATGGTTTCCCATGTGCGTGTGTTCTTGCCTGTGTGCACCTGCAGCCGAGGAGGATTTCATATCAGACTTCATAACATTTATATTTCCCACATGTATGTTTCCATGATCAAGCCGCCAGGTTTGATTATTTGCACATCTCTTCGGGAGATCAGCCAAGTGCTAATCACCATGTACTTATGCCACTCGCCTGAAAGTCATCGGCAAGAGCAGCGGGAGGATGGCTGGCGTCGAGGGATTGGCTGGATCCTCGGGCCAGCTGGAGAGGATCGTGCGGCGGCGTTGGTGAGATTAGGAGAAAGCTTTTTTCTGTTTGCCTGAATATAGCGTACAGTGGAAGAGGATCTTACAGCCGCGTAGGCGAGATTAGGAGAAAGTTTTTTCTTCACGTAGGATTAGGGATAGGGCAATTTTTTTTACCCTTTTCATAGGGGTGATTTGAGAGTTTGTTAGAGATACGTGAGACATTGTGTGAGATATGAGGGAGTTCACGGGAAAGAGAGAGAGAGAGAGAGGGTCACGGGAGAGAGGCACTTGATTTTTTTTCTCATTGGAGAGATATGTGAGACGTCAGAGATTGAGAGAGTAGGGTCAAGGGAGAGAGATATGTGAGACGTCAGAGATTGAGAGAGTAGGGTCAAGGGAGAGAGATACGTGAGTATTTTCTAGGTCGATTGGATCATGGGAGAGAGATACGTGAGTTTTTTTTCTTTTTATGAGTCGATCTACTCCGTAATAACTCGGCCCCATCAGATTAATGACTCCTAATTACTGATTAACGTAGGAATTTCTTGGGAGTCAGGAATTAGTATAGGTATAGAGAAAAATGTGTATCATATATACAGTTCCAGATTATATGACACCAATTAGGTTGTTCTTGCCGGAACCAAGTAAGAGCCCTCTGCTGAAAGATAGCTAGATATACAGTTCAAAAACTCATTGCCTATAATGCATCTGTGAGAAGTTTCATGACCTGGTGCCACATGGGATCACACCCGATTACTCTGAAATCTCAAGAGCACTGCTGCCGCAAATGAAACTCTAACTGTATCCTTTGGCACTGAATTTTTCTTCTTATTTTCTGTGTAAGTGGAACACAAATTTTGGAACTGTCACCTAACACAGACTTAGTAGAAGATCTAAGGAACCGATTTGCACACACCTTCTGTAGGATAAAAGAGAAATACCAAAGAAATCGTATCAATATATATAGTTCTTAAAGAGGAGAAATAAGGGGAAACCTACATACAAGGCAATGCAACAATCTCGCTGAAGACCTTGGCAGCACTCCTTGCTTGATTTCTTTGAACCTAACATTGACGCCCTCCACAACTGCATGCGTCCCACACTGACGAATGCATGTAGTAGAACACATGAATCTTTCCTCTCTCAATCTGAGCCATGGCTGGGCATAACATGGAGATCAGGGGCATGGTTTCCCATGTGCGTGTGTTCTTGCCTGTGTGCACCTGCAGCCGAGGAGGATTTCGTATCAGACTTTATAACATCTATATTTCCCACATGTATGTTTCCATGATCAAGCCGCCAGGTTTGATTATTTGCACATCTCTTCGGGAGATCAGCCAAGGTGCTAATCACCATGTACTTGTGCCACTCGCCTGAAAGTCATCGGCAAGAGCAGCGAGAGGATGGCTGGCGTCGAGGGATTGGCTGGATCCTCGGGCCAGCTGGAGAGGATCATGCGGCGGCGTTGGTGAGATTAGGAGAAAGCTTTTTTCTGTTTGCCTAAATATAGCGTCCAGTGGAAGAGGATCTTACAGCCGCGTAGGCGAGATTAGGAGAAGGCCGGGGCACTACGGCCCGAAGGTGAGACGCAGCGGCAACGCGTGGATCGATGGAGCCGTGGAGAAAACCATGGGGTGGCGGCACTGTGGTCACAATGCAGTGGCAGCCCGTTGCTTGATCGGGGAAGGGACGCGCTGTAATCGCGAATGATTTTCTGGAAATCTTGTGAAGTTGTGCACAGACGATTGATTAGACCAGGCATGACTGGAAGCAGCGTGACCAGCGGGACACGCGGCTGTGCAAGAAAGCTGAACCGTAGGTCGTCCGCATGCAAGGAGAGCTGCACGGGATGCAACGACGTGGGAGCAGCCAAGACATGCATGGGTTAAGTGCCCAGGGCCAGGAGATGGACCGACGGGTGGTCTTTGGTGGGAAGGCGTCCCACCAATTAGGTAGTGCCATTTGGCCTTGGTATGGACTACTAGTGAATGTGACTATCAAGCAATCTGTATGCAATATTATGACGGAAACACCGCTTCACATTTGGAGTGAAAACGCTTGTTTATTGGCCAGGCTCAGCAGTGACAAACTTGCATCTTTACCTTGTTGAAAGACATTGTCTACATTGTTGTTGTACTGTTCATCATTTGTTGGTCTCAACAATCATGATGAAAATCGTTCTCCAAGTCGTTTACCGTTAGACGTGACGATGATGGAACTAGGACATTTATACCGTTTGGAAGGCATTGTTGTGGAAGAAGTTTACTTCGTCATATGTGTTTATTTCGCTTCTTGTAATGGCTCTACCATGGTAGCCCGTGTTCTATAGTCTTCTGAATAATTAATAAAAATTCTGGTGTGCGTCGTGTTGATGCAGAGGCGGGAGGGTTTTAAT
>NW_025231404.1:0-11419 GCF_018294505.1 Triticum aestivum | reverse complement strand
AAAATTGAAAAAAAAAATTGAAAAACAGAATTCCGGGATTTAGGAAATTTGAAACTGCTCTTAAACCGTAACGAATTAGAGAAAATAATAGATATGAAAAAGATGCGCCTCGACGATGTCTTTCCAATGGTGTATCATTTGCTTCGTTCTAACGAACAGTTTAGAAGAAATCGCGAAAAAACGCTCGCTGCCACTCGTCATGGGCCACACCATTTCCAAAACTGGTCTTAAACGGTGTGGAATCTCGAAAAGTGTTCAACACGTCGAAGTTGCGCCTAATCCATAGATTTTTAACGGTATATTACACGCCTCATTCCGATAAACGGTTAAAAAACTAGAGCAAAAAGAGTACCGAAAAAACAACGCGTGCAGTTTTTTCCGACGAGAAGTTCACTCGTGTGAGTACTGCAGCACACTTGGTTCAAAGAATGACGTGCACTTGCGTTGAGCATGCAGTGCGGAAGTGGTGTGCAGAATAGTTATTCTGCTAATATTAGCAGAATAGACCGTCATATATATATATATATATATATATATATATATATATATATATATATGTGTGTGTGTGTGTGTGTGTGGGAGGGGGTGGGGAGCAGCCTTGGGGTGCCCCAAGGCGGAGGTATCCTACTTGGGCTCCTGCCCTAGGCCGGCGCCCCCCTTTCCTTCTTTTGGCGATGAGGGGAAGGAAGGAGGAGGTGGCGCCCCCCCTTTTCCTTTCTCCCACCAAGGGGGAAAGGCAGGAGGAGGTGGCGCTCTCTCCTTTCCTTCCTCTAGGGCCTGCGGCCAAGGAAAGGGGCACAACAGCCCCTTGTGGGCTGGTCTATCCCTTCCTCGGCCCATTAAGCCCATATCTTTGGCGGGGTTGCCTGAAACTCCTTTCCGTGACTCGATATGTACCCGGTACCCTCCGGAACACTTCCGGTGTCCGAATACTATCGTCCTATATATCAATCTTTACTTCTCGACCATTTCAAGACTCCTTGTCATGTCCGTGATCTCATCCGGTACTCCGAACAACATTCGGTCACCAAATCACATAACTCATATAATACAATACCGTCATCGAATGTTAAGCCTGCGGACCCTACGGGTTCGAGAACTATGTAGACATGACCAAGACACCTCTCTGGTCAATAACCAATAGTAGAACTTGGATGCTCATATTTGATCCCACATATTCTACGAAGACCTTTATCGGTCGAACCGTTATGACAACATACATTATTGCCTTTGTCCATCGGTATGTTACTTGCCCGAGATTCGATCGTCGGTATCTTCATACCTAGTTCAATTTTGTTACCGGCAATTCTCTTTACTCATTTTGTAATACATCATCTTGCAACTAACTCATTAGTCACTTTGCTTGCAAGGCTTCTTAGGATGTGTATTACTGAGAGGGCCCAGAGATACCTCTCCGTTACTCGGAGTGACAAATCCTAATCTCGATCTATGCCAACCCAACAAACACATTAGGAGATACCTGTAGAGCATATTTATAATCACCCAGTTACGTTGTGATGTTTGATAGCACACAAGACATTCTTCCGGTATCCGGGAGTTGCATAATCTCGTAGTCGGAGGAATATGTATATGACATGAAGAAAGCAATAGCAATAAAATTGAACGATCATAATGCTAAGCTAACGAATGGGTCTTATCTATCACATCATTCTCCTAATGATGTGATCCTGTTCATCAAATGACAACACATGTCTATGGTTAGGAAACTTAACCATCTTTGATTAATGAGCTAGTCTAGTAGAGGCTTTACTAGGGACACGCTGTTTTGTCTATGTGTCCACACATGTATTAAGTTTCCAGTTAATACAATTCTAGCATGAATAATAAACATTTATCATGATATAAGAAAATATAAAATAACAACTTTATTATTGCCTCTAGGGCATATTTCCTTCAGTCTCCCACTTGCACTAGAGTTAATAATCTAGTCCACATTGCCATGTGATTTGACACTAAAAGTTCACATCGTTATGTGATTAACACCTATAGTTCACATAGACATGTGACCAACACCCAAAGGGTTTACTAGAGTCAATCATCTAGTTCACATCGCCATATGATTAACACCCAAAGAGTAATAAGGTGTGATCATGTTTTGCTTGTGAGAGAGGTTTAGTCAACGGGTCTGTCACATTCAGGTCCGTATGTATTTTGCAAATTTCTATGTCTACAAAGCTCTGTATGGTGCTACTATAGCTAATTGCTCCCACTTTCAATATGTATCCATATTGAGACTCAGAGTCATCTTCGGTGAAAAAAGCTTGCATCGACGTAACTCTATATGACAAACTCTTTTATCACCTCCATAATTGAGAAACATTTCCTTAGTCCTCTAAGGATAATTTGGACTGATGTCTAGTGATCTACTCCTGGATCACAATTGTACCCCCTTGCCAAACTCATGGCAAGGTACACAACATGTTTTAGTACACAACATGACATACTTTATAGAACCTATGGCTGAGGCATAGGGAATGACTTTCATTCTCTTTTTGTCTTCTGCCGTGGTCGGGCTTTGAGTCTTACTAAACTTCATACCTTACGACTTAGGCAAGAACTCCCTCTTTCACCGATCCATTTTGAATTCCTTCAAAATCTTATCAAGGTATGTACTCATTGAAAGTCTTATCAAACGTCTTGATCTACCTCTATAGATCTTGATGCCCAATATGTAAGCAGCTTCACAGAGGTCTTTTCTTTTGAAGAAATCTTATTCAAATTTCCTTTTATGCTATTCAGAAATTCTACATCATTTCCGATCAACAATATGTCACCCACATATACTTATCAGAAATGTTGTAGCGCTCCCACTCACTTTTCCGCAAATACATGTTTCACCGCAAGTCTCTATAAAACTATATCCTTTGATCACCTCATCAAAGTGTATATTCCAACTCCGAGATGCTTGCCCTAGTACATATATGGATTGCTGGAGCTTGCACACCTTGTTAGCACCTTTAGGATCAACAACACTTTCTGGTTGCATCATATACAACTCTTCTTAGAGATATCCATTTAAGGAATTCAGTTTTTGATATCCATTTGCCAGATTTCATAAAATGCGACAATTGCTAACATGATTCGGACGGACTTAAGCATCACTACAGTTGAGGAAGTCTCATCGTAGTCAACCCCTTGAACTTGTCGAAAACCTTTTGTGACAAGTCAAGCTTTGTAGATAGTAACATTACCATCAGCATAAATCTTATTCTTGAAAGTCCATTTATTTCTCTATGGATTGCCGATCGTCGGGCAAGTCCACCAAAGTCCACACTTTGTTCTCATATATGGATCCTATCTCAGATTTCATGGCCTCAAGCCATTTATCGGAATCTGGGCTTTATCATAGCTTCTTCATAGTTCGTAGGTTTGCCATGGTCTAGTAACATGACTTCCAGAACATGATTGCCATACCACTCTGGTGTTGATCGTGTTCTGGTTGACCTACAAGGTTTGGTAGTAACTTTATCTGAAGTTTCATGATCATCATCATTAGCTCCATCTCTAGTTGGTGTAGGCATCACGGGAATGGACTTCTCGGATGAGCTACTTTCCAAATTGAGAGAAGGTACAATTACCTCATCAAATTCTATTTTCCTCCCACTCACTTCTTTCGAGAGAAACTCCTTCTCTAGAAAGGTTCCATTATTGGCAACAAAGATCTTGCCTTTGGATCTGTGCTAGAAGGTGTACCCAATTGTTCCCTTAGGGTATCCTATGAAGACGCACTTCTCCGATTTGGGTTCGAGCTTATCAGGCCGAAGCCTTTTGACATAAGTGTCGCAACCCCAAATTTTAAGAAATGACAACTTAGGTTTATTGCCAAACCACAGTTCATGCGATGTTGTCTCAACAGATTTAGACAGTGCTCTATTTAATATGAATGCATCTGTCTCTAATGCATAACCCCCAAACGAGAGTGGCAAACCGGTAAGAGACATCATAGAATGCACCATATCCAATAAAGTATGATTACGACATTTGGACACACCATTATGCTGTGGTGTTCTAGGTGGTGTGAGTTGTGAAACAATTCCACAAAGTCTTAAATGCGTGCCAAACTCGTAACTCAAATATTCACCTTCACGATCAGATTGTAGAAACTTTATTTTCTTGTTACGACGATTCTCCACTTCACTGTGAAATTCCTTGAACTTTTCAAATGTTTCAGACTTGTGTTTCATTAAGTAAATATATCCATACCTACTCAAATCATCCGTGAAGGTAAGGAAATAACGATATCCATCGCATGCTTCAACGCTCATCGGACCACATACATCGGTATGTATTATTTCCAATAAGTCACTGGCCAACCCCATTATGCTGGAAAATGGGGTTTTAGTCAACTTTCCCATGAGGCATGGTTCACATGTTTCAAATGATTCATAATCAAGTGATTCCTAAAGTCCATCAGCATGGAGTTTCTTCACACGCTTTAAACCTATATGACCTAAGTAGCAGTGCCACAAGTATGTGGTACTATCATCATTAACTTTGTATCTTTTGGCATCAATATTATGAACATGTGTATCACTACGATCAAGATTCAACAAGAATAAACCATTTACAAGGGGTGCATGACTGTAAAAGATATTATTCATATAAATTGATTATTCTCTGACTCAAATGGATAACCGTCTCACAATAAACATGATCCAGATATAACGTTCATGCTCAACGCAGGCACCAAATAACAATTATTTAGGTTTAAAACTAATCCTCAAAGGTAGACGTCGAGGAAGCGTGCCAACGACGATCACATCAACCTTGGAGCCATTTCCAATAGGCATCATCGCCTCGTCCTTAGCTAGTCTCCATCTATTCCGCAGCTCCTGTTTTGAGTTACAAATATTTGCAACCGAATCAGTATCAAATACCCAGGCGCTACTACGAGTACTAGTAAGGTACATATCAATAACATGTATATCACATATACCTTTGCTAACGTTGCCGGCCTTCTTATTTTCCAAGTACCCTGGGAAGTTCCACTTCTAGTGACCATTCCCTTGTAAGATAAGCACCCAGTCTCAAGTTTGGGTCCAGTCTTGGGTTTCTTCACGGGAACGGCAACTGGCTTGCCATTCTTCTTGAAGTTCCCTTCTTTCCCTTGTCTTTCTTGAAACTGGTGGTCTTGTTGACCATCAACACATGATGCTCTTTCTTGATTTCTACCTCTGCGGATTTAGAATTGCAAAGAGCTCAGGGATCATTTCCTCCATCCCTTGCATATTATAGTTCATCACAAAGCCCTTGCAGTGTGGTGGTAGTGACTAGAGAACTCTATCAATGGCTAGTTCATCTGGAAGAATAACTCCCAACTGATTCAAGTGATTGTAGTACCCAGACATTTTGAGTACGTCACTAATGGAGCTGTTCTCCTCCATCTTGCAGCTAAAGAACTTGTCGGAGGTGTCATACCTCTCAACCCGAGCACAAGCCTGAAATACCAATTTTCAGCTCCTGGAACATCTCATATTCTCCATGGCGCTCAAAACATCTTTGGAGCCCTGGTTCTAAGCTGTAAAGCCTGGCACACTGGACTATCATGTTCTCATTATTCTTGTCCGCCATACGTTCATAGAATCCATATTTTTGGGAGCGGGTGGCTCACCTAGCGTGTATCAAGGACATAAACCTTTTTTGCAGCAGTGAGGATAATCCTCAGATTATGGAACCAGTCTGCATAGTTGCTTCAATCATCTCTCAACTTAGCTTTCTCTAGGAACGCATTAAAATTCAGGGGAGATACAAGGCAAGCCATTGTTCTGCAACTAAATTTGCAAGGAAATTTAGACTATGTTCATGATAATGGGTTAAGTTAATCAAATTACTAGTGAACTCCCACTTAAATCAACATCCCTGAAGTTGTCTAAGTGTTATATGATCCAAATCAACTAACTCATGTCCGATCATCACGTGAGATGGGGTGGTCATCAATGGTGAACATCTCCATGTTGATCATATCTACTATATGACTCATGTTTGACCTTTTAGTCCTTTGTGTTCTGAGGCCATGTCTATAAATGCTAGGCTCGTCAAGTTTAACCCAAGTATTCCACATGTGTAAAACTGGCTTACACCTGTTGTATATGAAGTAGAGTCTATCACACCCAATCATCACAAGGTGCTTTGAAACGAAAAACTTCCACAACGGTGCATACTTAGGGGGAACACCTTTTATCTTGAAATCAAGTGAAGGGACCATCTTATAATGCTACTGCCGTTTAACCAAAATAAGATGCATAAAAGATAAACATCACGTGCAATCAATATGTGACATGATATGGCCATTATCATCTTGTGCTTTTGATCTCCATCTCCAAAGCACCGGCAAGATCTCCATTATCACCAGCATGACACCATGATCTCCATCGTCACTGGCATGACACCGTGATCTCCATCATCGTGCCGTGATGTAGTTGTCTCTACCAACTATTTATTCTAGGACTATTGCTAACACATAGCGATAAAGTAAAGCAATTACATGGTGTTTATTAATTGACACGAAGTCATACAATAAATTAAAGACAACCCTATGGCTCATGCTGGCTGCAGTACTCATCGACATGCAAGTCGTCAACCTATTACAAAACATGACCATCTCATACATCAACATATATTTGATAACCCACAAGTATAGGGGATCACAACAGTTTTCGAGGGTAGAGTATTCAACCCAAATTTATTGATTCGACAAGGGGAGCCAAAGAATACTTGTAAGTATTAGCAGTTGAGTTTTCAATTCAACCACACCTGGAGACTAAATATCTGCAGCAAAGTGATCAGTAGCACAGTAGTATGGTAATTTGATATACGTAGTATCAATAGCAATGGTAATGGTAATGTCGGGGAAAACGAACACCTATGGGATCATGGGCGATCCCTTCTACGTTTGGCGGGGAGAGGAGCTGCATGAAGAGTGGGTCTAGCAGTCAGCACAAAGGGGATTTTTACCCAGGTTTGGGCCGCACAGGTGCGTAAAACCCTAGTCCTGCTTGTGTGTATATTTGTGATCTTGAGCTCTTGAACTAGCTACGGAGCATGCCCAGTCCAAAAATTCTGAATCCTGTCTCAGTACGCCTTGGGCCTCCTTTTATACGTAAAAGGGGTTTCTACAGTGGCACACAGGAGGTGGAAAGCAAGCTACAATGTATGAGCTTATCGCTCGGTGCCGTAGGACAAAAGCATTTAATGCACTGCCTACGTGCCCTCTTACTTTACCGGGGACGGCAATAGAAGCCATCCCGTCCGTCACCGCTCCTCCTTGCTTCGACACTCGTCCAGGCTGACGAGGCATTCAGTGTCACGCTAGCTAACTAGCTGTTGTGTTGGCATGGTGGTAGCGCCTCCACGAAGATCTGCATGCCCCTACGCAGGCGCCTACTTAGTTGGCATGCTAGTCGTCGCACTGTTGTGGTGGTGAGGTGGCAAATCCTTGCTGGGCGCGGGCCTGGCCGCGGCCCAACAATCATCCCCAGCAAGGCTTGCCGGGGGCCTCACAGTTGTCCCCGACAAGGGTATTTCCGGGGGTCTTCGTCTTCTGGTACCACGTGGACCCAGAGGCCATCAATCTTCGTGAAGTTCTGCATGCTACCACGCATGCGTTCCCAAATCTTGGCCTTAGTGTTGTCGATGGTGTCAGACTCTCAGCCTCAAGGGTGATGGTCCTGCTGGTGCTGCGTAGGTTGCCCCGGCGAGGAGCTTGCCGGGGCTATGTACGCCACCCCATCAAGGATGTTGCCGGGGGAGGTTCAGCCTATCCTATGCTCTTTGTTCGTTGTCTTGAGTGCTGTCTTGGTAGTTCCATGTTCTGTCTTCTGCTGCCCCGCCAGGCCCAGCCGTAGGCATGGCTACGACTGCCCGTGCACAAGTAAGGGGTACAAAAAGGGCCCACACTTTTGTACACCGACAGGAGCCCCCGGGCCTGGGCCACACATAAGCGCCGGGCGTAGTTGGGCCAGGCCCAAAGCAGTGTGGGGCACGCGCGGTAGAGATTTAACTTCCACGATCTTCTGGTCAGTTGCGCTTCCCCACGACCCGCGTTAAACGCGTGACGTGCGCATCGTGCATGTGGCTGCCTCAGCACGCTTGCATCATCCCGCAGTCGATAGTAAAGAGGTGGTCCGTGCTTACCTTATTAAAAAGAAGGAATTTACAGGGGCGCTACTCATTTACTAAGTGGACTCAGGTCGCAACCTGCATGGCACCGCACCCCACGATCACGGGGTGGAAAACGGTCGCCCCACTTGTCCTCACGCCTCTGATTTTCTCGCCACGTGTCCCCCATGCCTTCGGAAGGGCAGGCGATGGATGCGGAAGACGTGGGCATTAACGCCGAGGCGGGAAACCAGGTGCCGCTGATTGGGGAAGCGGGCCGGTCCCGATTCCCTGTGCTTCAGGAGGCCGCATTGGTCGTACGGGGTGGCCGCCCCTTGGGCTGGGAGGCCAGGCTTCAGCCCTGCCCTTCTATAAAAAGGTAGAGGGATGGTGCCTTTTCATACTTGCCTTCTTCTCCTTCTTCTGCTTAGTTTCTTTCATCTACTCACCATGGTGAGAGGGCGTGGTGGCGCTTCGACGGCGGTGAAGTGGGCTTCTGCTCGATAGCGCGTTCCTCCTCCTCTAGAGCTCCCGGCAGCGGAGCCCACCACAAGGGGGAGAGGAAGGGGACGAGGCCGAGGTCGCCGCGGTGCTTGGGGAAGAGGAGGACGGGGCGGCGCGCCGGCTGCGCTCCCACTGGCGGCCCCTCCTCCATTAGACGGCCATGTCAGAGATCAGCCTCGCGAGTTCTTCATCAGGCTGTACAAGCGCGTGTGCGGCCATATCCGCCTCCCTACCCCGTTCATTTGGGTGATGGAGCAGGATCCGCCGCAGGCTTTGAGGCTACACATGAGGGGCTGCAGGAAAGGAAATATGTGGGTCAATGTTGACTTCCCCTGCTGTCGGTGTCAAAACCGGCGGATCTCGGGTAGGGGGTCCCGAACTATGCGTCTAGGCGGATGGTAACAGGAGACAAGGGACACGATGTTTTACCCAGGTTCGGGCCCTCTCGATGGAGGTAAAACCCTACTCCTGCTTGATTAATATTGATGATATGGGTAGTACAAGTGTGGATCTACCACGAGATCAGAGAGGCTAAACCCTAGAAGCTAGCCTATGGTATGATTGTTGTTCGTCCTACGGACTAAAACTCTCCGGTTTATATAGACACCGGAGAGGGCTAGGGTTACACAGAGTCGGTTACAATGGGAGGAGATCTTCACATCGTATCGCCAAGCTTGCCTTCCACGCCAAGGAAAGTCCCATCCGGACACGGGACGGAGTCTTCAATCTTGTATCTTCATAGTCCGGGAGTCCGGCCAAAGGTCATAGTCCGGCCATCCGGACACCCCCTAATTCAGGACTCCCTCAATAGCCCCCGAACCAGGCTTCAATGACGACGAGTCCGGTGCGCAAGTTGTCTTCGGCATTTCAAGGCGGGTTCCTCCTCCGAATACTTCATAGAAGATATTGAACACAAGGATAGTGTCCGGCTCTGTAAAATAAGTCCCACATGCCACCGTAGAGAGAATAATATTTGCACCAATCTAATCTGCTAACGTATTTCGCAGCGTGACATCACGCCATGGCCAGGCTTTTATTCGAATCATTTTACTGTTCCACCTCAGCGCGTTTAGCGAGGCGGTTTCCTTGGCACGTCTTGTCAAAGCAGAGATCGTGTCCCCTTATTCCGGGATTCTCATCAATACGGGCGTGGGTAACCCAACCGCGCCATTAACCATGGTGCTTGGGAGATAAGCGAGTTTTATTAGGCCGATGGGGGCTCGTAGTTTTGGCCGCCCACATAAGGGAATAAGAATCTACCCTTTCCATTTACGCCTTCTTCTTCCTTCGCTTATTCGTCCCTGCGCGCTCGAGATCCAACGCCCAAGCCCGCACTTCCCACCTCAACCTTCTCCAATCATGTCCGGAGTGGGAGGTAGATGGATGGCCTCCTCCATCACGGAGGGGCAAATCAAAAAGCTGAGGAAGGCCGGATACTTGTCTAACGACATCGCGCACCGGCTTCCAGATGAGGGGAAACTCATCCCCACCCCCACGCCCCATGAGAGGGTTGTTTTTCTTCCCCATTTCCTCCGCGGACTAGGTTTTCCTCTTCACCCGTTCGTCCGGGGGCTCATGTTCTACTACGGCCTGGACTTCCACGATCTGGCCCCGAACTTCATCCTCAACATCTCAGCGTTCATCGTCGTATGCGAGGCCTTCCTCTGCATCCAGCCCCACTTCGGCTTATGGCTGAAGACTTTTAATGTCAAGCCGAAGGTAGTGGGCAGTCGCCAAGCGGAGTGCGGAGGCGCCATGGTGGGCCGGATGGCCAACGTCCTGTGGCTCGAGGGCTCCTTCGTGGAAACAATAAAGGGATGGCAATTGGGGTGGTTCTACATCACCGAGCCGCGCGATCCCAAATGGGCGGCGGCCCCCGAATTTCGATCTGTCTTCCCCACATGGCTCACTTCCTGGAAAGAGACGGGCCTAACGTGGGGGGATTCGGAGGAGCTGACCGGACTTCAAACCTGCATCCAAAAGCTGGTGAACAAGAATCTCAAGCTTGTCAACGTAGTCCGGGTCATGCTCATCCGCCGGATCCTCCCATGCCAACAACGGGCCTTCAAATTGTGGGAGTTTGATCCGGCACAGCACCAAACCTTGAGCAAGCTTTTCGACACTACGTACAAAGATGCCTGGAAGGTGCTGTTTAAGGGCGTCGAGGCACCCGCATCCGCTACCGAAGATCACGGATTCAGTTTGCGGCGTCAGGCCAGCGAGGTAAGCTGCTCTACCCTTTACGGGACTCTTGTATTTCATAGTCTGATTCTATGCGGGGTCTAACCTCCCTTTCCTTTAACAGGAGTGGATGAAGACATCCGGGCAGATGAACCGTCCGGCTCCCTTACCAGAAGACCCTGTGGACGCCCAATTGACAGGGCTGCTGGTTCCGGCACCTCACGTGGTGCCGGAGAAGAAGGCCAAGAAGAAGGCCACGGAGACTCGCAAGAGCTCCCGGCGCCTGGTGGTGTCGGGTTCAGTGCCCGACAACCCCGAAGCACCCTCCGCCTCTGAAGACGAGGAGGAGGAAGGAGAAGAAGCCTCTCCCCCTCCGACGGGGGGAGGAAAGAAAAGAAAGGCTGCCCCAACTGGAGAGGCCGGAGGGTCCAAGAAGGGGAAAACCCTTCTGCCGGACTACGCCTCCGGTGCTGAAGACGGCGGGGAGGAATGGCCGCCCAAGGTCAAGCCCCTGGCTAGATCGTAAGTGTCTGGATATCCGAATAACTTATGACGCCCCTCCATTATTTGGCATTTCCTGACGCCGAATTTGATCATGTAGTCCGCCCAAGGCCCA
>NW_025231403.1:10426-11420 GCF_018294505.1 Triticum aestivum | reverse complement strand
CATTAGGGAGGAGGGCGGCTGTGAAATTGGTGCGGTGGGGGGCACCATGGAGGTGGGGCTGAGGTTTCGCGGCTCGGGAGAAGGGAGCTTCCCGGGGAGAAGGTGATTTGGTGCCCACGAGGTGTGAATGGGGGCGGGCGGGAGGGGGGGATTGGGAGGGGAGTGGAACCATGTCTTACGGACGCATTTGTCTGAAATGTGAGGGGAGTTACAGTTCTACACTTTCCTATAGGCTTCTCGGCTTGGGTCTGTGTACTGAGGGTCGGGGATAGTAGAGTAACTTTGCTTCTCCCCAAATAGTGGGCGGGAGCGATTTCGGGCGAGGAGGGCGTGTTTTGAACTATAGTGGGCGCGAGCGATTTCGGGCGAGGAGAGCGTGTTTTAAAATAGTGGGCGCGAGCTATTTCGGGCGAGGAGAGCGTGTTTTGCCGACCATGGTTTATGAATTATTCGGCACATGTCATTTCGGCTGAGGAGAAGGCGCGCTTGGATGATGTTACGAACCTACCCTTGATGTACAACGGGCCAATTGATGCGTGTCCCACATAGGACGGTAATTTCGCGTCTCCCATTTATTTGCTCGAGTGAATTCCACCGAGCAGAGAGGATGTTTAACGGTTCGTTCAAATTTTGGGAGAACGAGCATCCACGTCTACCTTACCAAGTCGATTCGAATCAAATTTTGAAATATTAGCTTGCCACTTCTTTTTTAGATGGAGAGATGATGCTCGGGAGTAATGTGTTTTTACATGCTCGTTGCTAGCGATTTACTATATGACAAATAGTTGACCCACTCAAAAACGCGAATCAAACCCAAAATGAAATATCTCGATTCAATGAAATAGCTCGTTCAGTAGGTCTAAATAGTGAACTAAATCCAAAATTGAACACCTCAATCGAGTAGCATGTTGTACAATATTATAGTACTCCATGAACATGTTGAAAGTCAAATTAATGAACTTGTTTGATATACGCATATATCTGTTCATGTGTG
>NW_025231403.1:6773-9171 GCF_018294505.1 Triticum aestivum | reverse complement strand
AATTACATCTAGTACGGCAAACATATACCATTAGATTCACCATGAGATGTAGTTTTGTATGATGTATCTTTGGTATTGTAGATATAAATAAAATTTGTGTAAACCTGATCAAATTTTTCCAAAGTTTGACTTCTAAAAAATTTACATGCACTGCATTATCGAGCGGATGGAATATCTCTTTTCCACTCTCGGCTATCTGACGCACCACTCAGCCTTATCGGGGCTCCTCATTCTCTCTCAAACTTTATTGGTCAGTTTGGTTCATGACCTGACCCTCATGCCTTGATGGCCGGTACTTCCTGGTGTGGACGTGAGATGTAAAATATTTCTGCCTGGCCAGGCTTGTGTGGTGCTGAAGCATTTGGTTCAAGTCTGGGCCAGGCAAAGCATCAACGTCCCATCAATCAATCCATGCATCAATTATTTAATGCTAATATCCATCCATGTTGCTGTTAGCCTCGTGGCCGCACGACCAGGCACGGCCAGGCGTTCGAAATCGATCGCTTGGGCCAGGCTACTTGCAGTGTCTGGAGTTCAGCCAGGCTAATTAAAGTGCAAGGGAACCCAGCCCAGGCGGGCTTTCTTTTTCACAGGGTGGCAACCAGACAAGCATGCATGAAATCCAGCCACAACCCCAGGCCATGCAAAAGATGCTCAGGACGCAAGCCAAACTGGCCTTATATCTCCCTGGTTCACACATACACATGTCTCGCTCGCGCTATACATATAGACCCATCCAACACTCTCCACCCTTGTTCTCTCTCCATGTGACACGCACCCCCCCTAAGTACCATAATCCCTCACTCCATCATAGGCTCTATTTGGGTCCATGGGTTAGAGTTAGTTTGGGTTAGTTTGGAGTCAACTAACCCAAAAAGATCCAAACAGGAGGGTTAGTTTGGGTTAGATGCATCTAACCCATCCAAAAAAACTAACCCATCCAAGAGGTGCTTATTTGGGTTAGTTCTTCTCGGGACCACTAATAAACACTTTTTTCTCTCGCTCTCCCCGCAGCAGATCCCTCCCCACTTCCTCGAAGCTTCTCATCCTCTCCCTTCCTCCCTCTCGCACCGCCCGTGAAGGTGCCTCACTATATCCGCGCTCCATCTAACCCTGCCATCCAAACACCTCTTTACTTAGAGTTAGTTCAGGGTTAGAATCTAACTCTAACCTCTAACTAAGTTAGAGTATCCAAACAGGGCCATAGGCGCAAGCACTCCCCCCCCCCTCCTAAGTATGATTATCTCTTACTAGCCATCAGGAACACACGTATTGTCTCCTTCCATCCATACGTCTATCTCAAAATCTCTCGGGGCATCTTCTATCGCGCACACACCTTGTCACTCGGTCTCACACCCATGTAGTCCCATCACGATCTCCAGGGGATCTCTCTATGACAAACATACACTCTCTCCTCCCCGTGTCTGCATTTTCTCCGTACGTCTCTCTCGACCTCTCTCCCTTGTTTGTCATACCCCTCTTGGCCACGTGCTAGGGGTCTTGCTCTCTCGATTCCAAACAACCACACATTATCTCCTCACCTTGCCTCCGTTGTCGAAGATGCATGTGTGATATGTTTGCATAAGACACGCATGCTTTTTCTCTACTTTTATCGTGTGTTGTCCATGTCCCTTTCACACACGCACACACACTTTTCTCTCTCTCTCTCTCTCTATCTCTCCCTCTCTCTCTCTCTCTCTCTCGTTAGGGACTCTGTCACGTCCATAAGCATATGGATGTTTGGAAAAGTCAAAGCTCAGAAAAGTTTGACCAGGTATATGTGGAGGAAAACATTTAAATCTGGAACGATCATTAGATTCATCACAACATGTACTTACTTCATACTATCATTTATCTTTGGTATTGTAGATATAAGAAATTTATTTATAAACTTGGTCAAAGTTTCAAAAGTTTCACTTTAAAAAAATGTTGGAACTACATTATCGAACGGAGGGAGTAGCTCTTTCTCTCTCTCTCTCTCTGCTATCTCTCACGGGCCTCCCCTCTCACTCGAACTCTCTATACCGATGGATTATACTCTCACTGTGTCAGCGTATAGCTCCGTATATTGTTTAGTTGACCGGTCAACCAATCCACATGCTGCCTTGTCAGCTCGTGTTCTGTATCTTCGTGTGCTGGCCTATGTGGCAGTGGGTGAAAATAAATAAACTAGAGGCCCATCTGACACGCGGTGAAGTAAACAAAGTTGAAACCACTCGGGGTAGCACCCGCACGCTAGTAAATTGAGGGCGCATTGAGGATAAACTTCTTGCGCGCGAAGGACGCACTCGCGCACAATTCACCACTGCGTGGCGGCATGCATAGAAGGACGCACTCGCGCACACCCAGCACACAACACACACCAGCACACGTGTACACCGGCGTCGCCGCCGGTTGA
>NW_025231403.1:6269-6763 GCF_018294505.1 Triticum aestivum | reverse complement strand
GAACCTACCCTTGATGTACAACGGGCCAATTGATGCGTGTCCCACATAGGACGGTAATTTCGCGTCTCCCATTTATTTGCTCGAGTGAATTCCACCGAGCAGAGAGGATGTTTAACGGTTCGTTCAAATTTTGGGAGAACGAGCATCCACGTCTACCTTACCAAGTCGATTCGAATCAAATTTTGAAATATTAGCTTGCCACTTCTTTTTTAGATGGAGAGATGATGCTCGGGAGTAATGTGTTTTTACATGCTCGTTGCTAGCGATTTACTATATGACAAATAGTTGACCCACTCAAAAACGCGAATCAAACCCAAAATGAAATATCTCGATTCAATGAAATAGCTCGTTCAGTAGGTCTAAATAGTGAACTAAATCCAAAATTGAACACCTCAATCGAGTAGCATGTTGTACAATATTATAGTACTCCATGAACATGTTGAAAGTCAAATTAATGAACTTGTTTGATATACGCATATATCTGTTCATGTGTG
>NW_025231403.1:3058-6259 GCF_018294505.1 Triticum aestivum | reverse complement strand
TCTCTCTCTCTCTCTCTGCTATCTCTCACGGGCCTCCCCTCTCACTCGAACTCTCTATACCGATGGATTATACTCTCACTGTGTCAGCGTATAGCTCCGTATATTGTTTAGTTGACCGGTCAACCAATCCACATGCTGCCTTGTCAGCTCGTGTTCTGTATCTTCGTGTGCTGGCCTATGTGGCAGTGGGTGAAAATAAATAAACTAGAGGCCCATCTGACACGCGGTGAAGTAAACAAAGTTGAAACCACTCGGGGTAGCACCCGCACGCTAGTAAATTGAGGGCGCATTGAGGATAAACTTCTTGCGCGCGAAGGACGCACTCGCGCACAATTCACCACTGCGTGGCGGCATGCATAGAAGGACGCACTCGCGCACACCCAGCACACAACACACACCAGCACACGTGTACACCGGCGTCGCCGCCGGTTGAGATGGACGGCGAGGCAGCCAACAAGCGGAGGCGGCTCGAGCCAAAACCGCATCCGGCGAGCCTGGACTTCATCAGCAGCCTCCCCGATGACATGCTGCTCATCATCATCGGCCTCCTCCCCACTAAATCTGCCGTGCGGACCGCCGTGCTCTCCCGGCGGTGCCACCCCCTATGGCGCTGCGTCCCCCTCAATCTCACCGTCAACAACTGCCTCTGCGATGGGGATTGCAAACGCATGGCCGCAGTCTCCAAGATCCTTTCATCGCACCACTACTAGGGAAAAGCCTATACACAAAATCTTACCAGCAGCGCTCCTCAAAACAAGACGCTACTGCTATTTAGCAGCAGCGCGTGATAGCAAAACGCGATGCTGAAAGGAAAATAACAGTAGCGCGTGCGCACCAAACCACGCTACTGCTCTAATTGCCTGACCTCGCCATCCAGCTAGTTATAGCAGTAGCGCCCTATATAGAAGTTAGCAGCAGTGCCCTTCTAAGAAAATCACTACTGCTAAGATCAGCCCACAAGTTTAGTCCCACCTCGCTCCGCAAACAGGGTGTTTACCGCCTTAAATATGTTACTTTTGAAACTATCACAACCAGTTGGTCTTCACTGAACTCTATGTGTAGAATTTGTGGCCGCAATATGAGTCCTCTCCGAGTCCTCTCCGGTTCCTACCGGAGAGGACTTATATTGACAATTCAGATTGTACACAAAAAGATCATTGATGGCCAATGTATTTTTGCATTGACGTATTTGTGTATACTTACACTTAGCAGTAGTGCTTTTAACTGCAAAGCGCTACTGGTAGTCCAACTTAGCAGTAGTGCGCAACAATGCACAGTGCTACTGCTATTCAGATTAGTTGTAGCGCATTTTGGCAAACGTGCTTCAACTAACCCTACCTTATCCCCACGCATGCGACCGACCCTCTCTCTCACTCACACTCTCCCCCTCTCAGTCACTCTTGCCCGTGCGCCGATAACCGTCATCGTGCGTCGTCGTCGCCGCCGCCTTCGTCCGTCCGCCGGCGAGGTACTCCCCTCCTTCCGTCCCTCCTCCCTCCTCCTCGCACCGCGCCCTCCTCCCTCCTCCTACGGCCGCCCCTCCTCCCTCCTCCGCCGGCAGCCCTCCTCCCACCGCCCTCGACCTCACCGCCGCCACTCGAGCCCACCCAGCACCGCCGCCTCCCGATCCCGATCCCGCCCTCGCCGCCCTACCTCTCCGTCGCCCCCCACCCCCTTTCTCTCTGTTTAGTTAGTACTAGATGTTGTTTAGTAGTAGTAGATGTTAATTTAGGGTTCACAGATAATGATTTTTAGTAGTAGTAGATGTTAATTAGTAGTAGTGATGGTACTAGTTAACTAGGGCAGTATGATTAATAGTAGGGGTGCTGCTTCCCATTGGGAATCGATTGGCCCAGAATAAAAATTCAGACAACTGACGTCTAAATAAAGTGATTTGAGATGAGGGTGCGACCTATCTGGCGACATGGTGAAGTAGGCAGGTCCAGCTACCGAGTCAGTGAGGCCGGCGTGGTTGCGGTGGCGAACGGCGACAGGGAAAGAGTAATGTCGCGACGGTCGAAGACTACGCGAAAGCAGCGCCAGGACTCTGGACGGATCCGAAGTTGGAGCCGCTCCGGCGCCGTGAACAACGGCGGGGGTGAATCGGCTCCGGTACGGTTCACGTGGCCGTCGTCGAGGCAGCACCAGCAGCACGGAGTAAGAGGCACACGGCCCAGTGCACGACGGCAATTGGACAGCGTCTCCGGCATTAGGGAGGAGGGCGGCTGTGAAATTGGTGCGGTGGGGGGCGCCATGGAGGTGGGGCTGAGGTTTCGCGGCTCGGGAGAAGGGAGCTTCCCGGGGAGAAGGTGATTTGGTGCCCACGAGGTGTGAATGGGGGCGGGCGGGAGGGGGGGATTGGGAGGGGAGTGGAACCATGTCTTACGGACGCATTTGTCTGAAATGTGAGGGGAGTTACAGTTCTACACTTTCCTATAGGCTTCTCGGCTTGGGTCTGTGTACTGAGGGTCGGGGATAGTAGAGTAACTTTGCTTCTCCCCAAATAGTGGGCGGGAGCGATTTCGGGCGAAGAGGGCGTGTTTTGAACTATAGTGGGCGCGAGCGATTTCGGGCGAGGAGAGCGTGTTTTAAAATAGTGGGCGTGAGCTATTTCGGGCGAGGAGAGCGTGTTTTGCCGACCATGGTTTATGAATTATTCGGCACATGTCATTTCGGCTGAGGAGAAGGCGCGCTTGGATGATGTTATGAACCTACCCTTGATGTACAACGGGCCAATTGATGCGTGTCCCACATAGGACGGTAATTTCGCGTCTCCCATTTATTTGCTCGAGTGAATTCCACCGAGCAGAGAGGATGTTTAACGGTTCGTTCAAATTTTGGGAGAACGAGCATCCACGTCTACCTTACCAAGTCGATTCGAATCAAATTTTGAAATATTAGCTTGCCACTTCTTTTTTAGATGGAGAGATGATGCTCGGGAGTAATGTGTTTTTACATGCTCGTTGCTAGCGATTTACTATATGACAAATAGTTGACCCACTCAAAAACGCGAATCAAACCCAAAATGAAATATCTCGATTCAATGAAATAGCTCGTTCAGTAGGTCTAAATAGTGAACTAAATCCAAAATTGAACACCTCAATCGAGTAGCATGTTGTACAATATTATAGTACTCCATGAACATGTTGAAAGTCAAATTAATGAACTTGTTTGATATACGCATATATCTGTTCATGTGTG
>NW_025231403.1:0-1858 GCF_018294505.1 Triticum aestivum | reverse complement strand
AATTACATCTAGTACGGCAAACATATACCATTAGATTCACCATGAGATGTAGTTTTGTATGATGTATCTTTGGTATTGTAGATATAAATAAAATTTGTGTAAACCTGATCAAATTTTTCCAAAGTTTGACTTCTAAAAAATTTACATGCACTGCATTATCGAGCGGATGGAATATCTCTTTTCCACTCTCGGCTATCTGACGCACCACTCAGCCTTATCGGGGCTCCTCATTCTCTCTCAAACTTTATTGGTCAGTTTGGTTCATGACCTGACCCTCATGCCTTGATGGCCGGTACTTCCTGGTGTGGACGTGAGATGTAAAATATTTCTGCCTGGCCAGGCTTGTGTGGTGCTGAAGCATTTGGTTCAAGTCTGGGCCAGGCAAAGCATCAACGTCCCATCAATCAATCCATGCATCAATTATTTAATGCTAATATCCATCCATGTTGCTGTTAGCCTCGTGGCCGCACGACCAGGCACGGCCAGGCGTTCGAAATCGATCGCTTGGGCCAGGCTACTTGCAGTGTCTGGAGTTCAGCCAGGCTAATTAAAGTGCAAGGGAACCCAGCCCAGGCGGGCTTTCTTTTTCACAGGGTGGCAACCAGACAAGCATGCATGAAATCCAGCCACAACCCCAGGCCATGCAAAAGATGCTCAGGACGCAAGCCAAACTGGCCTTATATCTCCCTGGTTCACACATACACATGTCTCGCTCGCGCTATACATATAGACCCATCCAACACTCTCCACCCTTGTTCTCTCTCCATGTGACACGCACCCCCCCTAAGTACCATAATCCCTCACTCCATCATAGGCTCTATTTGGGTCCATGGGTTAGAGTTAGTTTGGGTTAGTTTGGAGTCAACTAACCCAAAAAGATCCAAACAGGAGGGTTAGTTTGGGTTAGATGCATCTAACCCATCCAAAAAAACTAACCCATCCAAGAGGTGCTTATTTGGGTTAGTTCTTCTCGGGACCACTAATAAACACTTTTTTCTCCCGCTCTCCCCGCAGCAGATCCCTCCCCACTTCCTCGAAGCTTCTCATCCTCTCCCTTCCTCCCTCTCGCACCGCCCGTGAAGGTGCCTCACCATATCCGCGCTCCATCTAACCCTGCCATCCAAACACCTCTTTACTTAGAGTTAGTTCAGGGTTAGAATCTAACTCTAACCTCTAACTAAGTTAGAGTATCCAAACAGGGCCATAGGCGCAAGCACTCCCCCCCTCCTAAGTATGATTATCTCTTACTAGCCACCAGGAACACACGTATTGTCTCCTTCCATCCATACGTCTATCTCGAAATCTCTCGGGGCATCTTCTATCGCGCACACACCTTGTCACTCGGTCTCACACCCATGTAGTCCCATCACGATCTCCAGGGGATCTCTCTATGACAAACATACACTCTCTCCTCCCCGTGTCTGCATTTTCTCCGTACGTCTCTCTCGACCTCTCTCCCTTGTTTGTCATACCCCTCTTGGCCACGTGCTAGGGGTCTTGCTCTCTCGGTTCCAAACAACCACACATTATCTCCTCACCTTGCCTCCGTTGTCGAAGATGCATGTGTGATATGTTTGCATAAGACACGCATGCTTTTTCTCTACTTTTATCGTGTGTTGTCCATGTCTCTTTCACACACACACACACACACACACACACTTTTTTCACTCACTCTCTCTCTCTCTCTCTCTCTCTCTAGTTAGGGATTCTGTCACGTCCATAAGCATATGGATGTTTTGAAAAGTCAAACCTTATAAAAGTTTGACCAGGTATATGTGGAGAAAAACATTTACACCTGGAACGATCATTAGATTCATCACAACATGTACTTATTTCAAACTATCATTTATCTTTGGTA
>NW_025231402.1:0-11424 GCF_018294505.1 Triticum aestivum | reverse complement strand
AAAACTATCGCTATATTTTTTTCCTTTTCCTAGTTCTTCTTCCAAGCGCAGGATAACCCCAAGGGGTTGTGGTTTTTTTTCTACCAATGGGAGCTTTCCCTTCACCGCCCCCATGGGGGTGGTCCACAGGGTTCATAACTACCCCTCTTACTATGGGGCGTTTACTAGCCAACACTTAGATCCGGCTCTACCCAAACTTTTTTGGTTCACCCCAACATTACCCACTTGTCCGACTGTTGCTAAGCAGTTTTGGGATACTAAACGGACCTCCCCAAATGGTAATCTTAAAGTGGCCGATTTACCCTCTTTTGCAATGAGTTTCGCTACAGCACCTGCTGCTCTAGCAAATTGCCCACCCCTTCCACGTGTGATTTCTATGTTATGCATGGCCGTGCCTAAGGGCATATCGGTTGAAGTAGATTCTTCTTTTCTCTCAAAAAACCCCTTCCCAAACTATACAAGCTTCTTCCAAAGCATACGGCTTTCTAGATGTATATGACGATCTCTAGACAGATGGATCTTATATGAATCATATGATGAAGTACCACATGAGTGGATATATAGGAAAGGAATCCAAATCTGCTGAATCGCTCATGTTATGATCTTCTACATCCTAGGTCTCTCTTAAACATGAGATCGTTGCTATTGCACCCATACTTGATAGTTCCTTCGATGAAAAGCATCATTGCAATGATGTTATTATAAATTCTCTTGATGTCAATTGTGCTAATAATATGCAAAACCCTAAGCTTGGGGATGCTAGTTTTGCTATGTCTACTACTTGTTGCAATGATCATGATTGGGGTGATTCTTCTTATGATCTTGAAAATTTATTTAAGCCCCATGATGAATATGAGATTGATAGTAATGTTTGCAATAATATTAAAAGTGGGTTTGGAGAGGTCATGACTTTAGTTAATGTTAATCCCACTATTTTCGAAGAGTGTCAACTTTGCATGCATGTGGATCGTGTTGAGAATATGTTATGTGATAGCTATTTTGTTGAATTTTCCTATGATCCTACATGTAATTATTACGATAGAGGAAAATATGGTCGTAGAAATTTTTATCTTACTAAATTACCTCTCATCATGTTGAGATTGCTATCGTCTCTTTCTTATTCCTTGCATATGCTAGTTTTTGCTTGCCTTGCAAATTTGTTTGCTTATAATATGCCTACGCATAGGAAGTATGTTAGACTTAGATGTGTTTGTCACGTGTTTCATGATGCTCTCTTTGCGCTTTAATTCTTGTCTTTCATGTGAGCATCATTAAAATTATCAATGCCTAGCTAAATGGCTTTAAAGAAAAGCGCTTGTTGGGAGATAACCCAATATTTTTCTTTGCTGTTATTCAATAAATATTTCATATAGCTTCTATTTAGATGTGTTTTTATGTTTCAAATTAGTGTTTGTGCCAAGTAGAACCTATAGGATAACCGACGGTAATAGTTAATTTGATCTTGCTGAAAAACAGAAACTTTTGTGCACACTAAAATAATTTTCATAAATCACAGAATCGAGATTTTTAGTTGATTCTTTTTGAAGTATATCAGTAGATAACCTTCCCAGGACTTCCTATTTTTGTAGGATTTTTAGAGTTCCAGACGTATTCGAAAGTTACAGATTGCCACAGACTATTCTGTTTTTGACAGATTCTGTTTTTCGTGTGTTGTTTGCTTATTTTGATGCATCGATGGCTAGTATCGGGGGTATGAACCATAGAGAAGTTGGAATAAAGTAGGTTTAACACCAATATAAATAAATAATGAGTTCATTACAATACCTTATGTGGTGGTTTTTCTTTCTTGCACTAATGGAGCTTATGAGATTTCCTGTTGAGTTTTGTGTTGTGAAGTTTTCAAGTTTTGGGTAAAGATTTGATGGACTATGGAATAAGGAGTGCCAAGAGCCTAAGCTTGGGGATGTCCATGGCACCACAAGATATTCAAGGATAACCAAAAGCCTAAGCTTGGGGATGCCCCGGAAGGCATCCCCTCTTTCGTCTTCGTCTATTGGTAACTTTACTTGGAGCTATATTTTTATTCGCCACAAGATATGTGTTTTGCTTGGAGCGTCTTGTATGATATGAGTCCTTTCCTTTTAGATTACCACATTCATCGTTGATGTACACACCTTTTTGTGAGAAACCCACATGATTTGGAATTTATTAGAATACTCTATGTGCTTCACTTATATCTTTTGAGGTAGATAATTTTTGCTCTAGTACTTCACTTATATCTTTTAGAGCACGGCGGTGGCTTGATTTTGTAGAAATTGTTGATCTCTCATGCTTCACTTATACTATTTTGAGAGTCTTTTAGAACAGCATGGTATTTGCTATGGTTAAAAAATTGGTCGTAGAATGATGGGCATCCAACTTGGGTATAATAAAAACTATCATAGGAAGTGAATTGGATGCTATGATCAATTTGATGCTTGATAATTGTTTTGAGATATAGAGGTGGTGATATTAGAGTCATGCTAGTTGGGCAATTGTGAATTTAAAGAATACTTGAGTTGAAGTTGGCAAGTCCCGTAGCATGCACGCATGGTAAAAGTTGTGTAACAGATTTGTTGCACGGGATGCTCTTTTGATTGCCTTCCCTTGTGTGGAGGTCGGGGCGCGCGATGGTTAACTCCTACCAACCTCCCCCCTAGGATCATGTGTAGTAGTACTTTGCTTAGAGGTCTAATAAAACTTTTGCCATAAGTATATGAGTTCTTTATGACTAATGTGAGTCCATGGATTATACGCACTTTTACCCTTCCGCCATTGCTAGCCTCTTCGGTACCGTGCATTGCCCTTTCTCACCTTGAGAGTTGGTGCAAACTTTGCCGGTGCATCCAAACCCCGTGATACGATATGCTCTATCACTCATAAACCACCTTATATCTTCCTCAAAACAGCCACCATACCTACCTATTATGGCATTTCCATAGCCATTCCGAGATATATTGCCATGCAACTTTCCACTGTTCCGTTTATCATGACACGCATCATCATTGTCATATTGCCTTGCATGATCATGTAGTTGACATCGTATTTGTGGCAAAGCCACCATGCATAATTTTTCATACATGTCACTCTTGATTCATTGCCCATCCTGGTACACCGCCGGAGGCATTCATATAGAGTCATATCTTGTGCAAGTTTTGAGATGTAATTCATGAGTTGTAAATAAATGGAAGTGTGATGATCATCATTATTAGAGCATTATCCCTTATAAAAAAGGAAAGGCCAACAAGAAAAAGGAAAAGGCCAAAGAAAAAAAGGAAAGGCCAAAGAAAAAAAGGCCCAAAAAAAGAAGAAAAAAACGAAAAGAAAATAAAAAAGGGACAATGTTACTATCCTTTTCCACAATTGTGCTTCAAAGTAGCACCATGTTCTTCATATAGAAAGTCTCTTATGTTGTCACTGTCATATACTAGTGGGAATTTTCCATTATAGAACTTGGCTTGTATATTCCAACGATGGGCTTCCTCAAAATGCCCTAGGTCTTCGTGAGCAAGCAAGTTGGATGCACACCCACTTAGTTTGTTTTGTTGAGATTTCATACATTTATAGCTCTAGTGCATCTGTTGCATTGAAATCCCTACTCATCATGTTGATATCAATTGATGGGCGTCTCCATAGCCCATTGATTAGCCTCATCGATGTGAGACTTTCTCCTTTTTTTGGCTTCTCCACACAACCTCCATCATCATATTCTATTCCACACATAGTGCTACATCCATGGCTCACGCTCATGTATTGCGTGAGAGTTGAAAAAAGCTGAAGCACGTAAAAAAGTATGAACCAATTGCTTGGCTGAAACCGGGGTTGTTCTTGATGGGAGTATTTTGTGTAATGAAAATGAAACATAGCCTAACTATATGATTTTGTAGGGATGAACCTTCTAATGCCATGTTATTTTGAGAAGACATGATTGCTTAGTTAGTATGCTTGAAGTATTACTATTTCTTATGTCAATATGAACTTTTATTTTGTATCATTTGGATCTGAACATTCATGCCACAATAAAGAAAATTACATTGAGAATTATGCTAGGTAGCATTCCACATCAAAAATTCTATTTTTATCATTTACCTACTCGAGGACGAGCAGGAATTAAACTTGGGGATGCTTGATACGTCTCCAGCGTATCTATAATTTTTGATTGTTCCATGCTATTATATTACCCGTTTTGGATGTTTATGGGCTTTACTTTACGCTTTTATATCATTTTTGGGACTAACCTACTAACCGGAGGCCCAGCCCGAATTGCTGTTTTTTTGCCTATTTTAGTGTTTCGAAGAAAAGGAATATCAAACGGAGTCCAAATGGAATGAAACCTTCGGGAGCGATCTTTTCGAAACAAACGCAATCCAGGAGACTTGGAGTGGACGTCAAGCAGCAAACAAGGCGGCCACGAGGGTGCCCAGCGCGCCCTAAGGGGGTGGGCGTGCCCCCACCCTCGTGGGCCCCTCGTGGCTCAATCGACCTACTTCTTCCTCCTATATATATCCACGTACCCTGAAAACATCCAGGAGCACCACGAAAAACTATTTCCACCACCACAACCTTCTGTATCCGTGAGATCCCATGTTGGAGCCTTCGCCGGCGCTCCGCTGGAGGGGGAATCGACCACGGAGAGCCTCTACATCATCTCAAAGGCCTCTCTGATGAGTTGTGACTAGTTTACCACAAACCTTCGGGTCCATAGTTATTAGCTAGATGGCTTCTTCTCTCTCTTTGAATCTCAATACCAAGTTCTCCTCGATCTTCTTGGAGATCTATTCGATGTAATTCTTTTTGCGGTGTGTTTGTCGAGATCCGATGAATTGTGGGTTTATGATCAAGTTTATCTATAAGAAATATTTGAATCTCCTCTGAATTCTTTTATGTGTGATTGGTTATCTTTGCAAGTCTCTTCGAATTATCAGTTTGGCTTGGCCTACTAGATTGATATTTCTTGCAATGGGAGAAGTGCTTAGCTTTGGGTTCAATCTTGCGGTGTCCTTTCCCAGTGACAGCAGGGGCAGGAACGCACGTATTGTATTGTTGCCATCGAGGATAAAAAGTTGGGGTTTATATCATATTGCATGAGTTTATCCCTCTACATCATGTCATCTTTCTTAATGTGTTACTCTGTTCTTCTTGAACTTAATACTCTAGATGCAGGCAGGAGTCGGTCGATGTGTGGAGTAATAGTAGTAGATGCAAAATCGTTTCGATCTACTTGTTGCGGACGTGATGCCTATATACATGATCATGCCTAGATACTCTCATAACTATGCACTTTTCTATCAATTGCTCGACAGTAATTTGTTCACCCACCGTAATACTTTTGCTATCTTGAGAGAAGCCACTAGTGAAACCTATGGCCCCAGGGTCTATCTTTTATCATATAAGTTTTCCATCTACTTTTATTTGCATCTTTACTCTCTAATCTATAGCATAAAAATACCAAAAATACTTATCTTATCATATTAGCTCTATCAGATCTCACTTTCGCAAGTTCCCGTGAAGGGACTGAGAACCCCTTTATCGTGTTGGTTGCGAGGTTCTTGTTTGTTTGTGTAGGTGCGTGGGACTTTTGAGGATCCTCCTACTGGATTGATACCTTGGTTCTCAAAAACTAAGGGAAATACTTACGCTACTTTGCTGCATCACCCTTTCCCCTTCAAGGGAAAACCAATGCAGTGCTCAAGAGGTAGCATTTACCTACCAAAGATGACCCCTAAAAATGTGTGAAGATATTGAAGACAACGGTGGTCTGTGAAGACATTCACATTGAAGACTATGACAGGAGAAGACATCGTGTGAAGACTATGGAGTGCGAAGACAAAGTTGTTTCGTAGTTTCCTTTTCTTCCTTGTTGAGTCATAGGAACCACCGTACTGTTAAGTGGGGTCCAGTGGACAAAGTCAGAGTGAATGATGTGATGCTCAACCAAAACCTATGTCTTCGAGCGAAGACAATGAGAGCAAATCTTAACTAGAGCTGGATGAGTCAGCTTGGCTTGTAGCCCCAGCTAAGCTATCGTGTGTGTTTGAAATCTGACCATTGGACACGTGTCAGTTCCTTAGTGACCCAGGGTCATTTTGGACAAATAAGGTCAGGTTGCCTCCTGGCTATAAATAGCCCACCCCCTACACCATAAATTGGTGGCTGCTCGGAGTTTGTGCACAACTTTTGTTGTTTGAGAGCAACCCACCTCTGAAGCCTTTGAGAGAGAATCCTTGCGAGGACAAAGCCCAAAACACCCAGAGCCAAAGAGTGTTAGGCATCACTGAAGTCTTTCTGTCTGCGTGATCTGAAGACTTATTACACTTGAGGACTATGAATCCTCCAGCCGGTTAGGCGTCGCGTTCTGAGCATCCAAGAATCATTTTGGATTGCCGGTGAACGAAGTCTGTGAAGGTTTGGAAGTCTCCCTTGAAGACTTACCAAAGTGATTGGGTGAGGACTAAGTGTTCTTAGCTCAAGGGCAATAAGGTGAAGACGAGGTCTTCTAAGTTGAATCTCAGCCTCCCTAACCAGACATACAGTTGTCACAGCAACTGGAAACTGGTCCAACAAATCCCTTGTCCTCTCCGAGCAACTGGTTCTGTCCTACCTCTCTCACCTTACTTACAGTTTGTCTTCGTGAAGTCTTTGCCTACTTGCCTTATCTGTTTGACTTCACTCTATGAAGACTATTGTCTATTTGGCTTCATACTATCTTCCATCCTGATCCAATCTACCTAGCTGCTTATTGTCTTCGTGCTTTCACTTCATATCTTACTTGACTATGGCTTGTCTAGTGTAGTCTACCTTCCACTGCATATCAATAGGGTCATTTCTATAGTTTGTCTTTGAAACACCCATGTTTTGAAGACTTTCGTAAAAATCGCCTATTCCCCCCCCCCCCACCCTCCCCCTCTAGTCGAATACTAGCACTTTCAAGCATCACCGCTGCGCTCCTAATCAAGCCGATGTCATCACCGTCAAGCCATGGATGCCGCTCTTCTTTGGCACTGTTGCAGCTCGCTCACCCGAGCTGTGCTGCTAGTCCATCCCCTTCATTTTCGTCCAGCACCAACTCATCGCCAGCGTCACCGTCATCTTCCCCGACCCCTTCATCTACTCTAACCACCATTGGCAACATCGGCCCCATGCCGCTTGGTGCCATAACCATCATCAAGTTCTTCTGTGTTGGCCCCTCCAACTCCTTGGCATGGCGTACAGCTCGTGCAGGTCCCTCCTATATGCATGCCCGTTGCTGCCAACACCGATGCATGCCTTCGTCCATGACGTGTCCTCGGGACTGGCAAGCCTGGTGTGGCGCTTTGTCAACTTCGTCTTTATCCGTATACGCATGCCCGATGCGAACAACACCGATGTGTGCCTTCGCCCATGATGTATCCCCGGGCTTGGCAAACCCAGCACAACGCGTCCTCAACAACGTCTTCTTCCCGGTGCACCACTACTTTGACACCACTACGCCTATGACTAACTCGACGCCTCTTTGCACCTGCGGCTCCATGACGACTTCCTCTACACCGGCAACCCCGACTCGACATTGACCATTGCGTTCTTCGCATGGCTACCTCAACCACGGCTACACCACCCATGCTCTCGGCTACCTCGACAATGTGGGGAAACGTTGCATGGAAAAAAATTCTACACACACGCAAGATCTATCCATGGAGATGCATCGCAATGAGAGGGGATAGTGTGTCTACATACCCTCGTAGACCGTAAGTGGAAGCATTTTACAACATACTTGATGTAGTTGAACTTATTTGCGTTCCAACCGATCGAGCAACGAACGTACGGCACCTCCGCGTTCAGCACACGTTTAGCTCAATGACATCCTCCGCCTTCTTGATCCAGTAAGATGGCGAGGTAGTGGATGAGTTCCAGCAGCATGACGGCATGGTGACGGTGATGGTGAAGCTATCTCTGCAGGTCTTCGCCTAAGCACTATGAAAATATGATCGGGGATGTAAACCGTGGAGGGGGGCGCCGCACACGGCTAGGCAATTGTCTATTGTGTGCTAGGCAACCCCCTCCCACATATATATAGGTTGGAGGGAGGGAGGAGCAGCCAAGGGGGGCGCCCAAGTAGGAGGAATCCTACTTCAGGTCTCTCCCAAGCCGCGCCGCCGCTTTCCTTATTTGGAGTGCAGGAGGAAGGTAGGAGGAGGTGGTGCAACCCTTTCCTTTCTCGCCTCAGGAGGGAAAGGTAGGATCCTAGACTCCTCGTCATGTCTTTACCAATTGACTATTTTGAGACTCCTCGTCATGTCTGTGATCTCATCTAGGACTCCGAACAACATTCGGTCACCAAAACATATAACTCATATAACACTATATCGTCAACGAACGTTAAGCGTGCGGACCCTACAGATCCGAGAACTATGTAGACATGACTGAGACACCTCTCCAGTCAATAAAAAATAGCGGAACATGGATGCCCATATTGGCTCCTACATATTCTACGAGGATCTTTATCGGTCAAACCGTTCTGACAACATACACAATTTCCTTTGTCCACAGGTATGTTACTTGCCTGAGATTCGATCGTCGGTATCTTCATACCTAGTTCAACCTTGTTATCCGCAAGTCTCTTTACTCATTCCAAAATACATCATCCTGTAACTAACTCATTTTCACTTTGCTTTCAAGGCTTCTTATGATGTGAATTACCGAGAGGGCCCAGAGATACCTCTCTGATACCCTAGATCGGAAGTTCCGCCGTTGCAAGCCTCTGTAGCCACCAAAAACTAATCGGGAGCCCATTCTGGCAGCCTGTCGGAGGGGGAAATCATCACCGGTGGCCATCTTCATCATCCCGGCGGCCACCACGATGAGAAGGGAGTAGTCCATCCTCGGGGCTGAGGGTTTGTACCGGTAGCTATGTGTTTAATCTCTCTCTCTCTCTTGAGCGATCTTGAGATGACATGATCTTGATGTATCATGAGCTTTGTTAACATAGATGGATCATATGATGTTTCTCCCCTCTCTACACTTGTTATGATGAATTGAATCTTTACCCTTTGAAGTTTTGTCTTGTCGGATTGAATGTTCAAATCTGATAACTGCTACGTCTTGAGCTTGCGTTGGTTTTCCTTGAAGAGGAAAGGGTGATGCAACAAAGCAGTGTAAGTATTTCCCTCAGTTTTTGAGAACCAAGGTATCAATCCAGTAGGAGGCTCCTCAAAAGTCCCACGCACCTACACAAACAAACAAAGAACTCGCAACCAACGCAATAAAGGGGTTCTCAATCCCTTTACGGCCACTTGTGAAAGTGAGATCTGATAGAGATAGTATGATAAGATAAATATTTTTTTGGTATTTTATAATATAGATGCAAAAAGTAAAGATGCAAATAAAAGTAGATCGAAAGCTTATATGATAAAAGATAGACCCGGGGGCCATAGGTTTCACTAGTGTCTTCTCTCAAGATAGCATAAGTATTACGGTGGGTGAACAAATTACAGTCGACCAATTGATAGAAAAGCGAATAATTATGAGATTATCTAGGCATGATCATGTATATAGGCATCACGTCCGCGACAAGTAGACCGACTCCTGCCTGCATCTACTACTATTACTCCACACATCGACCACTATCCAGCATGCATCTAGAGTATTATGTTCATAAGAACAGAGTAACACATTAAGAAAGATGACATGATGTATAGGGATAAACTCAAGCAATATGATATAAACCCCATCTTTTTATCCTCGATGGCAATAATACAATACGTGCCTTGCAACCCTTTCTGTCACTGGGTAAGGACACCGCAAGATTGAACCCAAAGCTAAGCACTTCTCCCATTGCAAGAAAGATCAATCTAGTACGCCAAACCAAACTGATAATTCGAAGAGACTTGCAAAGATAACTCAATCATACATAAAAGAATTCAGAGAAGATTCAAATATTTCTCATAGATAAACTTGATCATAAACCCACAATTCATCGGATCTCGACAAACACACCGCAAAAAGACTTTACATCGAATAGATCTCCAGAAGAGAGGGGGAGAACATGGTATTGAGATCCAAAAAGAGAGAAGAAGCCATCTAGCTAATAACTATGGACCCGAAGGTCTGTGGTAAACTACTCACAACTCCTCGGAGGGGCTATGGTGTTAATGTAGAAGCCCTCCATGGTCGATTCCCCCTCCGGTGGAGCGCCGGCGAATGCTCCAAGAAGGGATCTCGCAGATACAGAAGGTTATGGCGGTGGAAATTGTTTTTCGTTGGCTCCCTGGATGTTTTCGGGGTACGTGGGTATATAAAGGAGGAAGAAGTACGTCGGTGGCTGCTCATGGGGCCCAGGAGACAGGGGCGCGCCCAGGAGGGGTGGGCGCGCCCTCCTATCTCCTGGCCACCTTGTTTGCTTCTTGACTTGCACTCCAAGTTCTCCGGATGACGTTCGTTCCAAAAATCATGCTCCCGAAGGTTTCATTCCGTTTGGACTCCATTTGATATTCCTTTTCTTCGAAATACTGAAATAGGCAAAAATAGCAATACGGACTGGGCCTCCGGTTAGTAGGTTAGTCCCAAAAATGATATAAATATGTAAAATAAAGCCCATAAACATCCAAAACGGGTAATATAATAGCATGGAACAATCAAAAATTATAGATACATTGGAGACGTATCAAGTATCCCCAAGCTTAATTCCTTCTCGTCCTCGAGTAGGTAAATGATAAAAATAGAATTTTTGATGTGGAATGCTACCTAGCATAATTCTCAATGTAATTTTCTTTATTGTGGCATGAATTTTCAGATCCAAATAATTCAAAATAAAAGTTCATATTGATAAAAGAAATAGTAATACTTCAAGCATACCAATCAAAGCAATCATGTCTTCTCAAAATAACATGGCTAAAGAAAGTCCATCCCTACAAAATCATATAGTTAGGCTATGCTTCATTTTTGTCACACAAAGATGTTCCCAAATTCTACACCCCCGATGACAAGCCAAGCAATTGTTTCGTACTTAAATAATCTCAAACTTTTTCAACCTTCACGCAATACATGAGCGTGAGCCATGGATATAGCACTATGCGTGGTATAGAATATGATGATGGGGATTGTGTGGAGAAGACAAAAAAGGAGAAATTCTCACATTGACGAGGATAATCAACGGGCTATGGAGATGCCCATCAATTGATGTCAACATGAGGAGAAGGGATTACCATGCAACGGATGCACTAGAGCTATAAATGAATGCTCAACAAAAGAAAACTAGTGGGTGTGCATCCAACTTGCTTGCTCACGAAGACCTAGGGCATTTGAGGAAGCCCATCGTAGGAATATACAAGCCAAGTTCTATAATGAAAAACTCCCACTAGTATATGAAAGTGACAACATATGAGACTCTCTATATGGAAAACATGGTGCTACTTTGAAGCACAAGTGTGGAAAAAGAGATAGTAACAT
>NW_025231401.1:0-11426 GCF_018294505.1 Triticum aestivum | reverse complement strand
ACAACGATGCTACAATGGAGATCAAGGTGTCGCGCCGGTGACGATGGTGATCATGACGGTGCTTCGGAGATGGAGATCACAAGCACAAGATGATGATGACCATATCATATCACTTATATTGATTGCATGTGATGTTTATCTTTTTATGCATCTTATCTTGCTTTGATTGACGGTAGCATTATAAGATGATCTCTCACTAAATTATCAAGAAGTGTTCTCCCTGAGTATGCACCGTTGCCAAAGTTCGTCGTGCCCAGACACCACGTGATGATCGGGTGTGATAAGCTCTACGTCCATCTACAATGGGTGCAAGCCAGTTTTTGCACACGCAGAATACTCAGGTTAAACTTGACGAGCCTAGCATATGCAGATATGGCCTCGGAACACGGAGACCGAAAGGTCGAGCGTGAATCATATAGTAGATATGATCAACATAACGATGTTCACCATTGAAAACTACTCCATCTCACGTGATGATCGGTCATGGTTTAGTTGATTTGGATCACGTAATCACTTAGAGGATTAGAGGGATGTCTATCTAAGTGGGAGTTCTTAAATAAAATGATTAATTGAACTTGAATTTATCATGAACTTAGTACCTGATAGTATCTTGCTTGTTTATGTTTATTGTAGATAGATGGCTCGTGCTGTTGTTCCGTTAAATTTTAATGCGTTCCTTGAGAAAGCAAAGTTGAAAGATGATGGTAGCAATTATACGGACTGGGTCCGTAACTTGAGGATTATCCTCATTGCTGCACAGAAGAATTACGTCCTGGAAGCACCGCTGGGTGCCAGGCCTGCTGCTGGAGCAACGCCAGATGTTATGAACGTCTGGCAAAGCAAAGCTGATGACTACTCGATAGTTCAGTGTGCCATGCTTTACGGCTTAGAATCGGGACTTCAACGACGTTTTGAACGTCATGGAGCATATGAGATGTTCCAGGAGTTGAAGTTAATATTTCAAGCAAATGCCCGAATTGAGAGATATGAAGTCTCCAATAAGTTCTATAGCTGCAAGATGGAGGAGAACAGTTCTGTCAGTGAGCATATACTCAAAATGTCTGGGTATAATAATCACTTGATTCAATTGGGAGTTAATCTTCCGGATGATTGCGTCATTGACAGAATTCTCCAATCACTGCCACCAAGCTACAAGAGCTTCGTGATGAACTATATGAAGGAAATATGCCCTAGAGGCAATAATAAAGTTATTATTTATTTCCTTATAATCATGATAAATGTTTATTATTCATGCTAGAATTGTATTAACCGGAAACATAATACATGTGTGAATACATAGACAAACAGAGTGTCACTAGTATGCCTCTACTTGACTAGCTCGTTAATCAAAGATGGTTATGTTTCCTGACCATGAACAATGAGTTGTTATTTGATTAACGAGGTCACATCATTAGTTGAATGATCTGATTGACATGACCCATTCCATTAGCTTAGCACCTGATCGTTTAGTATGTTGCTATTGCTTTCTTCATGACTTATACATGTTCCTATGACTATGAGATTATGCAACTCCCGTTTGCCGGAGGAACACTTTGGGTGCTACCAAACGTCACAACGTAACTGGGTGATTATAAAGGAGCATTACAGGTGTCTCCAAAGGTAGATGTTGGGTTGGCGTATTTCGAGATTAGGATTTGTCACTCCGATTGTCGGAGAGGTATCTCTGGGCCCTCTCGGTAATGCACATCACATAAGCCTTGCAAGCACTGCAACTAATATGTTAGTTGTGAGATGATGTATTACGGAACGAGTAAAGAGACTTGCCGGCAACGAGATTGAACTAGGTATTGGATACCGACGATCGAATCTCGGGCAAGTAACATACCGATGACAAAGGGAACAACGTATGTTGTTATGCGGTCTGACCGATAAAGATCTTCGTAGAATATGTAGGAGCCAATATGGGCATCCAGGTCCCGCTATTGGTTATTGACCAGAGACGTGTCTCGGTCATGTCTACATTGTTCTCGAACCCGTAGGGTCCGCACGCTTAAGGTTATGATGACAGTTATATTATGAGTTTATGCATTTTGATGTACCGAAGGTTGTTCGGAGTCCCGGATGTGATCACGGACATGACGAGGAGTCTCGAAATGGTCGAGACATAAAGATTGATATATTGGAAGCCTATGTTTGGACATCGGAAGTGTTCCGGGTGAAATCGGGATTTTACCGGGTTACCGGGAGGTTACCGGAACCCCCCGGGAGCCATATGGGCCTACATGGGCCTTAGTGGAAAGGAGAAAGGGGCAGCCCAAGGGGGCTGCGCGCCTCCCCCCTTCCCCTAGTCCTATTAGGACTAGGAGAGGTGGCCGGCCACCCCTCTCCCTCTTTCCCCCTTGGGAATCCTAGTTGGAATAGGATTGGGGGGGGAGTCCTACTCCCGGTAGGAGTAGGACTCCTCCTGCGCCTCTCTCTCTTGGCCGGCGCCCCCTCCCCCCTTGGCTCCTTTATATACTGAGGTAGAGGCACCCCAAAGACACAAGTTGACACAAGTTGATCCACGTGATCTATTCCTTAGCCGTGTGCGGTGCCCCCTGCCACCATATTCCTCGATAATACTGTAGCGGAGTTTAGGCGAAGCCCTGCTGCTGTAGTTCATCAAGATCGTCACCACGCCGTCGTGCTGACAAAACTCTTCCCCGACACTTTGCTGGATCAGAGTCCGGGGATCGTCATCGAGCTGAACGTGTGCTTGAACTCAGAGGTGCCGTAGTTTGGGTGCTTGATCGGTTGGATCGAGAAGACGTACGACTACTTCCTCTACGTCGTGTCATCGCTTCCGCAGCCGGTCTGCGTTGGGTACGTAGACAATACTCTCCCCTCGTTGCTATGCATCACATGATCTTGCGTGTGCGTAGGAAATTTTTTGAAATTACTACGAAACCCAACAGTGGCATCCGAGCCTAGGTTATTTATGTTGATGTTATATGCACGGGTAGAACACAAGTGAGTTGTGGACGATACAAGTCATACTGCCTACCAGCATGTCATACTTTGGTTCGGCGGTATTGTTGGACGAGACGACCCGGACCAACCTTACGCGTACGCTTACGCGAGACCGGTTCCCTCGACGTGCTTTGCACATAGATGGCTTGCGGGCGACTGTCTCTCCAACTTTAGTTGAACCGAGTGTGGCTACGCCCGGTCCTTGAGAAGGTTAAAACGGAGTCTATTTGACAAACTATCGTTGTGGTTTTGATGCGTAGGTGAGATGAGTTCTTGCTTAAGCCCGTAGCAGCCACGTAAAACTTGCAACAACAAAGTAGAGGACGTCTAACTTGTTTTTGCAGGGCATGTTGTGATGTGATATGGTCAAGGCATGATGCTGATTTTATTGTATGAGATGATCATGTTTTGTAACCAAGTTATCGGCAACTGGCAGGAGCCATATGGTTGTCGCTTTATTGTATGCAATGCAATCGCGATGTAATGCTTTACTTTATTGCTAAGCGGTAGTGATAGTCGTGGAAGCATAAGATTGGCGAGACGACAACGATGCTACGATGGAGATCAAGGTGTCGCGCCGGTGACGATGGTGATCATGACGGTGCTTCGGAGATGGAGATCACAAGCACAAGATAATGATGGCCATATCATATCACTTATATTGATTGCATGTGATGTTTATCTTTTATGCATCTTATCTTGCTTTGATTGACGGTAGCATTATAAGATGATCTCTCACTAAATTATCAAGAAGTGTTCTCCCTGAGTATGCACCGTTGCGAAAGTTCTTCGTGCTGAGACACCACGTGATGATCGGGTGTGATAGGCTCTACGTTCAAATACAACGGGTGCAAGCCAGTTTTGCACACGCAGAATACTCAGGTTAAACTTGACGAGCCTAGCATATGCAGATATGGCCTCGGAACACGGAGACCGAAAGGTCGAGCGTGAATCATATAGTAGATATGATCAACATAACGATGTTCACCATTGAAAACTACTCCATCTCACGTGATGATCGGTTATGGTTTAGTTGATTTGGATCACGTGATCACTTAGAGGATTAGAGGGATGTCTATCTAAGTGGGAGTTCTTAAATAATATGATTAATTGAACTTAAATTTATCATGAACTTAGTCCTGGTAGTATTTTGCAAATTATAGATCAATAGCTCGCGTTGTTGCTTCCCTGTGTTTATTTTGATATGTTCCTAGAGAAAATTGTGTTGAAAAATGTTAGTAGCAATGTTGCGGATTTGATCCGTGATCTGAGGTTAAATCCTCATTGCTGCACAGAAGAATTATGTCCTTAATGCACCGCTAGGTGACAGACCTATTGCAGGAGCAGATGCAGAAGTTATGAACGTCTGGCTAGCTCAATATGATGACTACTTGATAGTTTAGTGCACCATGCTTAACGGCTTAGAATCGGGACTTCAAAGACGTTTTGAACGTCATGGACCATATGAGATGTTCCAGGAATTGAAGTTAATATTTCAAGCAAATACCCGAGTTGTGAGATATGAAGTCTCCAACAAGTTCTATAGCTAAAAGATGGAGGAGAATCGCTCAACTAGTGAGCATGTGCTCAGATTGTCTGGGTACTTCAATCGCTTGAATCAAGTGGGAGTTAATCTTCCAGATAAGATAGTGATTGACAGAATTCTCTAGTCACCATCACCAAGTTAGTAGAACTTCGTGATGAACTATAGTATGCAAGGGATGATGAAAATAATTCCCGAGCTCTTCGTGATGTTGAAATCAACGAAGGTAGAAATCAAGAAAGAGCATCAAGTGTTGATGGTTGACAAGATCACTAGTTTCAAGAAAAGGGCAAAGGGAAAGAAAGGGGAACTTCAAGTAGATTGACAAGCAAGTTGTCACTCCCACGAAGAAGCCCAAAGCTGAACCAAAGCCTGAAACTGAGTGCTTACACTGCAAAGGAAATGGTCACTGGAAGCGGAACTACCCTAAATATTTGGTGGATAAGAAGGATGGCAAAGTGAAAAAGGGTATATTTGATATACAGGTGTTTGATGTGTGCTTTACTAGTGTTTATAGCAACCCCTCGGTATTTGGTACTGGTTCAGTTGCTAAGAGTAGTAACTCGAAACGGGAGTTGCAGAATAAACAGAAACTAGTTAAGGGTGAAGTGATGATGTGTGTTGAAAGTAGTTTCAAGATTGATATGATCATCATCGCACACTCCCTATTCTTTCGGGATTAGTGTTGAACCTAAATAAATGTTATTTGGTGTTTGCGTTGAGCATGAATATGATTTGATCATGTTTATTGCAATACGGTTATTCATTTAAGTAAGAGAATAAACTGTTGTTCTATTTACATGAATAAAACCTTATATGGTTACACACCCAATGAAAATGGTTCATTGGATCTCGATCGTAGTGATACACATATTCATAATATTGAAACCAAAAGATGCAAAGTTAATAATGATAAGTGCAACTTGTTTGTAGCACTGCCGTTTAGGTCATATTGGTGTAAAGCGCATGAAGAAACTCCATACTGATGGAATTTTGGAATCACTTGATTATGAATCACTTGATGCTTGCGAACTGTGCCTTTTGGGCAAGATGACTAAAACTCCGTTCTCCGGAACAATGGAACGAGCTACTGACTTATTGGAAATAATACATACCGATGTATGCGATCCAATGAGTGCTGATGCTCGTGGCAAGCATCGTTGTTTTCTGACCTTCACAAGATGATTTGAGCAGATATGGGTATATCTACTTGATGAAACATAAGTCTGAAATAGTTGAAAGGTTCAAAGAATTTCAGAGTGAAGTGGAAAAATCATCGTAACAAGAAAATAAAGTTTCTGCGATCTGATCGCGGAGACAAATATTTGAGTTACGAGTTTGGTCTTCAATTAAAACAATGTGGAATAGTTTCACAGCTCACGCCACCTGGAACACCACATCGTTATGGTGTGTCCGAACGTCGTAACCGCACTTTGTTTGATATGGTGCGATCTATGATATCTCTTTACCACTATCGTTTTGGGGTTATGCATTAGAGACAGCTGCATTCACGTTTTAAAATAGGGCACCATCTAAATCCGTTGAGACGACACTGTATGAACTATGGTTTAGCAGTAAACCTAAGCTGTTGTTTCTTAAAGTTTGGGGCTGCGATGCTTATGTGAAAAAGTTTCATCCTGATAAGCTCGAACCCAAATCGGAGAAGTGCGTCTTCATAGAATACCCAAAGGAAATTGTTGGGTACACCTTCTATCACAGATCCAAAGGCAAGACATTCGTTGCTAAAATGGATCCTTTCCAGAGAAGGAGTTTCTCTCGAAAGAAGTGAGTGGGAGGAGAGTAGAACTTGATGAGGTAATTATACCTTCTCCCTTATTGGAAAGTAGTTCATCACAGAAATCAGTTCCAGTGATTCCTACACCAATAAGTGAGGAAGTTAATGATGATGATCATCAAACTTCAGATCAAGTTACTACCAAACCTCGTAGGTCTTCCAGAGTAAGATCCGCACCAGAGTGGTACGGTAATCATGTTCTGGAAGTCATGTTACTAGACCATGATGAACCTACGAACTATGAGGAAGCAATGATGAGCCCAGATTCCACGAAATGGCTTGAGGCCATGAAATCTGAGATATGATCCATGTATGAGAACAGAGTGTAGACTTTGATTGACTTGCCCGATGATCGGTGAGTCATTAAGAATAAATGGATCTTCAAGAGGAAGACGGACGTTGATAGTAGTGTTACTATCTACAAAGCTAGACTTGTCGAAAAAGGTTTTTGACAAAGTTCAAGGTGTTGAATACGATGAGATTTTCTTACTCGTATCGATGCTTAAAAGTCTGTCCGAATCATGTTAGCAATTGCCGCATTTTATGATTATGAAATTTGGCAGATGGATGTCAAAACTGCATTCCTGAATGGATTTCTGGAAGAAGAGTTGTATATGATGCAACCGGAAGGTTTTGTCGATCCAAAGGGAGCTAACAAAGTGTACAAGCTCCAGCGATCCATTTATGGACTGGTGCAAGAATCTCGGAGTTGGAATATACGCTTTGATAAGTTGATCAAAGCATATAGTTATTGTACAGACTTACAGTGAAGCCTGTATTTACAAGAAAGTGAGTGAGAGCACTACAACATTTCTGATAAGTATATGTGAATGACATATTGTTGATCGGAAATAATGTAGAATTATTCTGCAAAGCATGAAAGGATACTTGAATAAAAGTTTTTCAAAGAAAGACCTTGGTGAAGCTGCTTACACATTGAGCATCAAGATCTATATAGATAGATGAAGACGCTTGATAAGATTTTTTCAATGAATACATACCTTGATAAATTTTTGAAATAGTTCAAAATGGAACAGTCAAAGAAGGAGTTCTTGCCTGTGTTGCAAGGTGTTAAGTTGAGTAAGACTCAAAGCCCGACCACGGCAGAAAATAGAAAGAGAATGAAAGTCATTCCCTATGCCTCAGTCATAGGTTCTATAAAGTATGCCATGCTGTATACCAGATCTATTGTATGCCATACCACTGAGTTTGGCAAGGGAGTACAATAGTGATCTAGGAGTAGATCACTGGAGAGCGGTCAAAATTGTCCTTAGTGGAATAAGGATATGTTTCTCGATTATGGAAAAAGGTTCGTCGTAAAAGGTTACGCCGATGCAAGTTTGAAACTAATCTAGATGACTCTAAGTCTTAATCTAGATACATATTGAAAGTGGGAGCAATTAGCTAGAGTAGCTCCGTGCAGAGCATTGTAGACATAGAATTCGCAAAATACTTACGGATCTGTATATGACATACCCGTTGACTAAGATTCTCTCACAAGCAAAACATGATCACACCTTAGTACTCCTTGGGTGTTAATCACATAGCGATGTGAACTAGATTACTGAATCTAGTAAACCCTTTGGGTGTTGGTCACATAGCGATGTGAACTATGGGTGTTAATCACATGGTGATGTGAACTATTGCTGTTAAATCACATGGCGATGTGAACTAGATTATTGACTCTAGTGCAAGTGGGAGACTGAAGGAAATATGCCCTAGAGGCAATAATAAAGTTATTATTTATTTCCTTATATCATGATAAATGTTTATTATTCATGCTAGAATTGTATTAACCGGAAACATAATACATGTGTGAATACATAGACAAACAGAGTGTCACTAGTATGCCTCTACTTGACTAGCTCATTAATCAAAGATGGTTATGTTTCCTGACCATGAACAATGAGTTGTTATTTGATTAACGAGGTCACATCATTAGTTGAATGATCTGATTGACATGATCCATTCCATTAGCTTAGCACCTGATCGTTTAGTATGTTGCTATTGCTTTCTTCATGACTTATACATGTTCCTATGACTATGAGATTATGCAACTCCCGTTTGCCGGAGGAACACTTTGGGTGCTACCAAACGTCACAACGTAACTGGGTGATTATAAAGGAGCATTACAGGTGTCTCCAAAGGTAGATGTTGGGTTGGCGTATTTCGAGATTAGGATTTGTCACTCCGATTGTCGGAGAGGTATCTCTGGGCCCTCTCGGTAATGCACATCACATAAGCCTTGCAAGCACTGCAACTAATATGTTAGTTGTGAGATGATGTATTACGGAACGAGTAAAGAGACTTGCCGGTAACGAGATTGAACTAGGTATTGGATACCGACGATCAAATCTCGGGCAAGTAACATACCGATGACAAAGGGAACAACGTATGACGTTATGCGGTCTGACCGATAAAGATCTTCGTAGAATATGTAGGAGCCAATATGGGCATCCAGGTCCCGCTATTGGTTATTGACCGGAAACGTGTCTTGGTCATGTCTACATTGTTCTCGAACCCGTAGGGTCCGCACGCTTAAGGTTTCGATGACAGTTATATTATGAGTTTATGAGTTTTGATGTACCGAAGGAGTTCGGAGTCCCGGATGAGATCGGGGACATGACGAGGAGTCTCGAAATGGTCGAGACGTAAAGATCGATATATTGGACGACTATATTCGGAGTTCGGAAAGGTTCCGAGTGATTCGGGTATTTTCCGGAGTACCGGGGGGTTACGGGAATACGGGGAAGAGTATTGGGCCTTGATGGGCTTTAGTGGGAAGAGGAGAAAAAGGCTGCGCCCCCCCTCCCCTCTAGTCCGAATTGGACTAGGGAAAAGGGGGCCGGCCACCTCTCCTTCTCCTCCTATTCCTTCTCCCTTCCTCCCCTCTTGGTGGACTCCTACTAGGACTTGGAGTCCTAGTAGGACTCCCTATCCTGGCCGCACCTTTGCCTTGGCCGGCCTCCTCCTCCTCCATCCTTTATATACAGGGGCAGGGGGCACCCCATAGACACAAGTTGATCCACGTGATCTATTCCTTAGCCGTGTGCGGTGCCCCCTGCCACCATATACCTCGATAATACTGTAGCGGAGTTTAGGCGAAGCCCTGCTGCTGTAGTTCATCAAGATCGTCACCACGCCGTCGTGCTGACGAAACTCTTCCCCGACACTTTGCTGGATCGGAGTCCGGGGATCGTCATCGGGCTGAACGTGTGCTCGAACTCGGAGGTGCCGTAGTTTCGGTGCTTGATCGGTTGGATCGTGAAAACGTACGACTACTTCCTCTACGTCGTGTCATCGCTTCCGCAGTCGGTCTGCGTTGGGTACGTAGACAAACACTCTCCTCTCGTTGCTATGCATCACATGATCCTGTGTGCGCGTAGGAAAATTTTTGAAATTACTACGAAACCCAACACTATAATATGCAAGGGATGAACAAGACTATTCCCGAGCTCTTCGCAATGCTGAAAGCTGCGGAGGTAGAAATCAAAAAGGAGCATCAAGTGTTGATGGTTAACAAGACCACTAGTTTCAAGAAAAAGGGCAAAGGGAAGAAAAAGGGGAACTTCAAGAAGAACGGCAAGCAAGTTGCTGCTCAAGAGAAGAAACCCAAGTCTGGACCTAAGCCTGAAACTGAGTGCTTCTACTGCAAGCAGACTGGTCACTGGAAGCGGAACTGCCCCAAGTATTTGGCGGATAAGAAGGATGGCAAGGTGAACAAAGGTATATGTGATATACATGTTATTGATGTGTACCTTACTAGAGCTCGCAGTAGCACCTGGGTATTTGATACTGGTTCTGTTGCTAATATTTGCAACTCGAAACAGGGACTACAGAATAAGCAGGCACTGGCAAAGGACGAGGTGACGATGCGCGTGGGAAACGGTTCCAAAGTCGATGTGATCGCAGTCGGCACGCTACCTCTACATCTACCTTCGGGATTAATATTAGACCTACGTAATTGTTATTTGGTGCCAGCGTTGAGCATGAACATTATATCTGGATCTTGTTTAATGCGAGACGGTTATTCATTTAAATCAGAGAATAATGATTGTTCTATTTATATGAGTAATATCTTTTATGGTCATGCACCCTTGAAGAGTGGTCTATTTTTATTGAATCTCGATAGTAGTAATACACATATTCATAATGTTGAAGCCAAAAGATGCAGAGTTGATAATGAAAGTGCAACTTATTTGTGGCACTGTCGTTTAGGTCATATCGGTATAAAGCGCATGAAGAAACTCCATACCGATGGACTTTTGGAACCACTTGATTATGAATCACTTGGTACTTGCGAACCGTGCCTCATGGGCAAGATGACTAAAACACCGTTCTCCGGTACTATGGAGAGAGCAACAGATTTGTTGGAAATCATACATACCGATGTATGTGGCCCGATGAATGTTGAGGCTCGTGGCGGATATTGTTATTTTCTCACCTTCACAGATGATTTAAGCATATATGGGTATATCTACTTAATGAAACATAAGTCTGAAACATTTGAAAAGTTCAAAGAATTTTAGAGTGAAGTTGAAAATCATCGTAACAAGAAAATAAAGTTTCTATGATCTGATCGTGGAGGAGAATATTTGAGTTACGAGTTTGGTGTACATTTGAAAAACTGTGGAATAGTTTCGCAACTCACGCCACCCGGAACACCACAGCATAATGGTGTGTCCGAACGTCGTAATCGTACTTTACTAGATATGGTGCGATCTATGATGTCTCTTACTGATTTACCGCTATCATTTTGGGGATATGCTTTAGAGACGGCCGCATTCACGTTAAATAGGGCACCATCAAAATCCGTTGAGACGACGCCTTATGAACTGTGGTTTGGCAAGAAACCAAAGTTGTCATTTCTTAAAGTTTGGGGCTGCGATGCTTATGTGAAAAAGCTTCAACCTGATAAGCTCGAACCCAAATCGGAGAAATGTGTCTTCATAGGATACCCAAAGGAAACTGTTGGGTACACCTTCTATCACAGATCCGAAGGCAAAACATTCGTTGCTAAGAATGGATCATTTCTAGAGAAGGAGTTTCTCTCGAAAGAAGTGAGTGGGAGGAAAGTAGAACTTGACGAGGTAACTGTACCTGCTCCCTTACTGGAAA
>NW_025231400.1:7197-11426 GCF_018294505.1 Triticum aestivum | reverse complement strand
TTGGTTCATGTTGCTGATACGTTGAATCATGTAATCCGAGTGATGTTTAGCTTGTGGGTGTATTATATTTAGTCGGTGAGGGAGTCCTGGACTAGGGGGTGTCCGGACAGCCGGACTATCATCGTCCGCCGAACTCCAAGACTACGAAGATTGAAGATTGAAGACTCCGTCCCGTGTCCGGATGGGACTTTCCTTGGCGTGGAAGGCAAGCTTGGCGATACGGATATGTAGATCTCCTACCATTGTAACCGACTCTGTGTAACCCTAGCCTCCTCTGGTGTCTATATAAACCGGAGGGCTTTAGTCCGTAGGACACAACATACATTACAACAATCATACCATAGGCTAGCTTTAGAGTTTAGCCTCCTTGATCTCGTGCTAGATCCACTCTTGTACTACCCATATCATCAATATTAATCAAGCGGGACGTAGGGTTTTACCTCCATCAAGAGGGCCCGAACCTGGGTAAAACATCGTGTCCCTTGTCTCTTGTTACCATCCGTCTAGACGCACAGTTCGGGACCCCCTACCCGAGATCCGCCGGTTTTGACACCGATATTGGTGCTTTCATTGAGAGTTCCTCTGTGTCGTCACCGATAGGCTCGATGGCGTCTTCAATCAACAACACTGTCCAGGGTGAGACTTTTCTCCCCGGACAGATCTTCGTATTCGGCGGCTTCGCACTGTGGGCTAATTCACTTGGCCATCTGGAGCAGATCGAAAGCTACGCCCCTGGCCGTCAGGTCAGATTCGGAAGCCTAAACTTCACGGCCGACATCCGCGGAGACTTGATCTTCGACGGGCTCGAGCCACAGCCAAGCACGCCGCACTGTTACGATGGGCATGATTTAGCTCGGCCGCCGAACAGTGCCTTGGTGGCCGCACACGAATCCGCTCCGGCTCTTAGCCCGGAGCCGATCGCCCAGATCGAGGACCGGTGGATGGACACCACCTCGGGGGCTTCAACTTCCACGGTGATGGAGCCGAACACTAGCCTTGTCCCTCATGAAGCTCATGATTCCGAGGTGCCGGACTCCTTGCCGGACTCCGGAACCCCCGTGCCCCTGCCAATCGAATCTGATTGGGCGCCGGTTATGGAATTTACCGCCGCGGACATCTTCCAACACTCGCCCTTTGGCGACATCCTAAATTCGCTAAAGCATCTCTCGCTATCCGGAGAGTCCTGGCCGGATTATGGCCAGGATGGTTGGGATACGGACGACAAAGAAATTCAGAGCCCACCCACCACCCACTTTGTAGCCACTGTCGACGATCTAACCAACATGCTAGACTACGACTCCGAAGACATCGACGCTATGGACGACGATGCCGGAGACGAACAGGAACCAGCGCCTACAGGGCACTGGAAGACCACCTCGTCATACGACATATACATGGTGGACACCCCAAAAGACGGGGACGGCGAAGAAGCAGCGGAGGCAGATTCCTTAAAGAAACAGCCCAAGCGCCAGCGTCAGCGGCGCCGCTCTAAATCCCGCCACAGCAAGAATGGAGATTCCGGCACAGGAGATAATAATACCCCAGAGAGTGTCGAAGAGAATCCCCTCCAGCAAGACTCAGCGCAGGAGGATGCAGAAGCAAGCCCTCACGAGAGGGCGGCAGACAAAGAGGTCGAGGATTATAACTATATACCTCCCTCCGCAGACGAGGCAAGCCTCAACGACGACGAATTCGTCGTGCCCGAGGATCCCGTCGAACAAGAGCATTTTAAACGCAGGCTTATCGCCACGGCAAATAGCCTATAGAAAAAGCAGCAGCAGCTTCAAGCTGATCAGGACCTGCTGGCCGATCGATGGACCGAGGTCCTCGCGGCCGAAGAGTTTAAACTCGAACGCCCCTCCAAAAGCTACCCAAGACGCAAGTTGCTCCCCCGATTAGAGGAGGAAGCACACATACCTTCATCACCAGCGCACGATACGGCCGACCGACCACCCCGTGGTTGCGACAGAGAGGCATCCAAGCCCTACACCAAGACCGTACCCCGGCATCGCTCCAAAAGTACGAAGCCAAGAGGGAACGCGCCGGACTTGCGAGACGTATTGGAGGACAAAGCAAGGCAATCCAGATCCATCTACGGATCACGAGGGCGCCCCACGACCCGCGACGAATACCGTCGCGCCGGATACAATAACCCCGGCCGGGCCGAACACAGCAGACAACGCTCTCTCAAGCTACGTCGTGATATTGCTCAATATAGAGGCGCCGCACACCCGCTATGCTTCACTGACGAAGTAATGGATCACCAAATCCCTGAAGGGTTTAAACCCGTAAACATCGAATCCTACGATGGAACAACAGACCCCGTGGTTTGGATCCAAGATTATCTCCTTCACATCCATATGGCCCGCGGCGACGATCTCCATGCCATCAAGTATCTCCCACTCAAGCTTAAAGGACCAGCTCGGTATTGGCTTAACAGCTTGCCCGCAGAGTCAATTGGGTGTTGGGAAGACCTGGAAGCCGCATTCCTCGACAACTTCCAGGGCACGTATGTGCGGCCACCAGACGCCGATGACCTAAGCCACATAATTCAGCAGCCAGACGAATCGGCCAGACAATTCTGGACACGGTTCTTGACAAAGAAAAACCAAATCGTCGACTGTCCGAATGCAGAGGCCCTCGCAGCCTTCAAACATAACATCCGCGACGAGTGGCTAGCCCGGCACCTGGGACAGGAAAAGCCGAAATCCATGACAGCCCTCACATCATTAAAGACCCGCTTTTGCGCGGGAGAGGATAGCTCGCTAGCTCGCAGCAACAACCTCAGTAAAAATTCTGGCAGTCCGGATACTAAGGACCACAACGGCAGGTCACGTCGAAGCAAAAATAAACGCCGCATTAACGGCGACGACAAGGAGGATACGGCAGTCAACGCTGGATTCCGAGGCTCTAAACCCGGTCAGCGGAAGAAGCCATTCAAAAGAACCACTCCGGGCCCGTCCAATTTGGACCGAATACTCGACCGCTTATGCCAGATACATGGCACCCCTGAAAAGCCAGCTCATCACACCAACAGAGATTGCTGGGTGTTCAAGCAGGCAGGCAAGTTAATTGCCGAAAACAACGACAAGGGGCTAAACAGCGATGACGAGGAAGAGACCCGACCGCCGAACAATAGAGGACAGAAGGGTTTCCCCCCACAAGTGCGGACGGTGAACATGATTTATGCAACCCATATACCCAAGAGGGAGCGGAAGCGTGCACTAAGAGACGTATACGCGATGGAGCGAGTCGCCCCGAAGTTCAATCCATGGTCCTCTTGTCCGATCACTTTCAATCGAAGAGACCATCCGACCAGCATCGGCCATGGCGGATTCGCCGCATTGGTTTTAGACCCAATCGTCGATGGATTTCACCTCACAAGAGTCCTGATGGACGGCGGCAGTAGCCTGAACCTGCTTTATCAGGATACAGTGCGTAAGATGGGCATAGACCCCTCAAGGATTAAACCTATGAAGACAACCTTTAAAGGCGTCATACCAGGTGTGGAGGCCAATTGTACAGGCTCAGTCACACTGGAAGTGGTCTTCGGATCCCTGGATAATTTCCGGAGCGAGGAGTTAATCTTCGACATAGTCCCATTTTCGCAGCGGCTATCACGCTCTGCTCGGACGAACCGCGTTTGCAAAGTTCAACGCGGTGCCGCATTATGCATACCTCAAGCTCAAGATGCCAGGCCCTCGTGGAGTCATCACGGTCAACGGAAATACGGAATGCTCCGTCCGAACGGAGGAACATACAGCGGCTCTCGCGGCAGAAGTACAGAGTAGCCTTTTAAGGCAATTTTCGAGTTCGGCCGTTAAACGGCCGGATATAGCAAAACGCGCCCGAAGCAACACCAACCAAGACCACCTGGCACGATCCGAGCACGCGTAGCAATGCAGCCCTAACCCCCGCCCTCACATGATTGCAAGAACAACCCTCCGCGTACATCATTACACTTTGGAGATACCATGGGCGTAGGGGAAGGGGCACGACCACAATGGACCCAGAGTGCGGCTCGACCACACCAGGGGCTCGCTAGTGTGTCACTCTTTCTTATTATTATTTTCCTTCTTTAATGTACACAGGACTCCGTTCGCCAGAGGCCCTGTCCGGCGGTGAACCTGCCGAACTCATGATGCAACAGCCGGGGAGTAAAGAATGCGGCGACGAACAATCAGGTGGTCTCAATTACGAGCATTAAATTTGATTATATACACCAAATC
>NW_025231400.1:5433-6157 GCF_018294505.1 Triticum aestivum | reverse complement strand
GCAGCCCATCTCTCGAGGGGGACATGTTTAATTAGTCCAAAACCCTTGCTTACCGCACTATCTGTATCGGTCCACACTCATAGCAGACTTCCTTAATAAACGATGCAACATTTTTTTTATTGCCTGTTATTACATATGTATGTTTATTACATGACATCCTGCACCCGTATATTTTGATACGGCCTAATACACCAGGGGCTTATGTTCCCCACATTATGGTGTGATAAGTCCGAACACTTTCACAAGTGCGGCACCCCGAACTTATAGCATTATATGAATCGGCTCCGAATCATGTCTTGGGTCAATAGTTGGGTTTGCCCGGCTCCCACGTTTTGGTGCCTTACGTTCCGTTTCGTCGGCTAAGGTGGCACTGGGAGAACCACTGCGATTGCGCCCTAGTTGAGCCGGGCGAGCGCCTCAGTGGAGAAAGCTAAAACTGACTGGCATGATAAGGCGAGAGACTGGTCGCTGTTCGAGAGGTCTTTTCGGGTCCTTAAAGACTCACGCCACTTCGAGCGAAGTTCCGGATAATGTCCGACGAAGGCGTGGATAGTGCCCCGAATTCGGTCTTCCGAATACAAGGGGCTTCGCCGAAATTTAAAATTATAGAATTTTATGGCTAAGTGAGAGTGTTCAAGCACTATAAGTCCGGTTGCCTTGTTCGTCGTGTTGAGCGCCTCCCTAGATGGACCCAAAAATGGGAACAAGAGCGCTCAAGTTGTCC
>NW_025231400.1:3495-5350 GCF_018294505.1 Triticum aestivum | reverse complement strand
GAACACCCCAGCACTTGCGGCATGGGGGCTGAAGCCAACGACTTGCCATCTCTCAGATTTTATAAACGGCCGCACATAAGGTAATATTTTAAATTAAAAAAGAGTTGCTCAAAGCGCACATGAACAAAGTTTTCAGCGCACAGGATAATACATAGCGAGTTTACTCAAAAATTACATCTCTAGGGCATTCGTCCGCAATATCGCGGGCTCCCTTCAGGACAGTTTTATAATACATTTCGGGCGTACGATACTCCTTGCCCGGTGGCGGTGGGTCAGTAAGAAGCTTCTCCGCATCCAGCCTGCCCCAGTGCACCTTTGTGCGGGCAAGGGCCCGATGAGCACCTTCAATACAGGCGGAGCGCTTGATGACCTCCACCCAGGGGCACGCATCCACCAGCCGCCGCACGAGGCCGAAGTAGCTCCCAGGCATGGCCTGTCCAGGCCACAGCCGGACTATAAGGCCCTTCATGGCCTCCTCAGCTACCTTGTGGAGTTCGACCAGCTCCTTCAGCTTGTCGCTTGGGGGCACCGGATGGCCGGCCTCAGCATACTGAGACCAGAAGACCTTCTCCGTTGAGCTCCCCTCCTTGCCACGGTAGAATGTGGTGGCATCAGACACACTACGCGGAAAATCTGCAAAAGCCCCTGGAGAGCTCTGAATGCGGGTAAGTGTCAGGTAGTTTACATTAACATGCTTGCTTTGCATGAAAAATGCCTTACCCGCCGCTATGTTCTTTACATCTTCAACCTCCTGAAGGGCCTTACGGGCCTCGGCCTTGGCGGACTTGGCACTTTCGAGAGCCGAGGCAAGCTCGGACTCTCGAGTCTTGGAGTCGCGCTCCAAGCTCTCATGCTTCTCCATGAGAGCCTGGACCTCTTGCCGCACTTCCGCCACCTGTGCCTCCTGCTTTTCTCGCTCTGCCCATTCCGCGGCCGCACTGCGTTCGGCCGCGGACACAGCCTCCTTCAGGGCTGCCACCTCGTTTGTGGCCCCTGCAATACCCATATTATCCTTGTTAATTTTATTGCAACCAAAATCCTTTTCTGTAAGGTAACAATTCAAAGTGGTGCTACTCACCTTCTTTGTCCTCGAGCTGCCTCTTGGCATGGCCGAGCTCTCGCTCGGATCGCTCGAGATCTTGCTTTAATGTACCAACCTCCGCAGTCAGTGCGGCAGAGGTCAGCAGCATAGCCTGCAAACCCATATTGACATAATTTATTAGCAACCTGCGAATATCTTTTTAGATCCTCAGTCCGGCTTTTTCTTTCTGAACACCGAACCGAGCATAGGGGCTACTGTCTATGCGGTATTACATTACACAATTTTAACTTCTTACCTCAAAGCCTGTTAAAAGGCTACTGCAGGCTCCGGTCAGCCCGCTCTTGGCGAGCTGGACCTTCTGAATCACCGCACTCATAATAGTGCAGTGTACTTCCTCGATGGAAGCGCCTTTGAGCGCCTCCAGCAAGTTGTCCGGCACCTCCGATTGGACGGAGGCCGCCGGCGTCACGGTCTTGCCCTTCTTTCGAAGGGGCCGCCTGCCGGACTCTGGAACCACTACAGGTTCCGACGTAGAGTCTGGCGCAAAGTCCGGGAGGCTGCCTTGCGGCGCCTCCGGAGCCTCCTCTTGATGGGTCCCTTTCTGGGATCCCACCTCGGCGTCCTCATCGGCGCGGGGGGTAGAGGCAGTCGGAAGTGAATCCACATCCGACGGGGCCAACGACCCTCTCGATGAAGCGGGGAGATCATCATCGGCCGGACTGCGGACAGTATGCGGCATTAGTAGGACACTATGTGACGCGAAAGAAATTGCATATCAGGGATCCGGATACTTACGATCTCGCCGGAGGCTTG
>NW_025231400.1:2209-2928 GCF_018294505.1 Triticum aestivum | reverse complement strand
AGAGGACATTGGGCATCTTGCCCAACATGGCGCCTCCGCACTCCGCCTGCGTGCCCTTCACTACCTTCGACTTGACGTTGAAGGTCTTGAGCCACAAGCCGAAGTGGGGCCGGATGCAGAGGAGGGCCTCACACACGACGATGAACGCCGAGATGTTGAGGATGAAGTTCGGCGCCAGATCGTGGAAATCTAGGCCGTAGTAGAACCTGAGCCCCCGGACAAAGGGGTGAAGTGGAAAGCCCAGTCCGCGGAGGAAGTGGGGAAGGAAAACGACCCTCTCATGGGGCCCGGGGGTATCCGGCGTTGCGTAGCTTGGTGATGTGCTCCTCCTTGACGGTGGAAGCCAACCATTTGCCTCCCCCTCCGGACATGGTTGGGGAAGGTTAAGACGAGATGCGCGAGCTTGGCCGTTGGAGCTTGAGTGAGCGGAGGTGGATAAGCAAAGGAGGAAGAAGGCATGGGTTGAACCCTTATCCCTTATATATAGGCGGGCGGAGACTATGCGCCCCCCACCAGCCTGGTAAAACTCGGTTATCTCCCAAGCGCCACCATCAATGGCGCGGTTGGGTTACCCATGTCCGTATTGATGAGAATCCCGGAATAAGGGGAACACGATCTCTGCTTCGACGGGACGTGCCAAGGAAACCGCTTCGCTAAACGTGCTGAGGTGGTATAATAAAAAACGATTCAAGTAAAGGCTTGGTAGCGGTGTGATGTCA
>NW_025231400.1:0-1567 GCF_018294505.1 Triticum aestivum | reverse complement strand
ATACGGATATGTAGATCTCCTACCATTGTAACCGACTCTGTGTAACCCTAGCCTCCTCCGGTGTCTATATAAACCGGAGGGCTTTAGTCCGTAGGACACAAAATACATTACAACAATCATACCATAGGCTAGCTTTAGGGTTTAGCCTCCTTGATCTCGTGGTAGATCCACTCTTGTACTACCCATATCATCAATATTAATCAAGCAGGACGTAGGGTTTTACCTCCATCAAGAGGGCCCGAACCTGGGTAAAACATCGTGTCCCTTGTCTCCTGTTACCATCCGCCTAGACGCACAGTTCGGGACCCCCTACCCGAGATCCGCCGGTTTTGACACCGACAGTCGGGTTGTGGATGAGACCAGTATTGATTGAATAACAATTTGCACATGCTTATTTTGATATTTAAAGGTGTCGTCCATAAATTTCAAGCATTCGGTTGATCGATTTGTGTAGATACAAAAAATCTAGATGTCCATTACATTTATGCCACCAGACCATTCTAAACAATTATACTACATGCTTCCTTTTCTACATCCATCAAAAAAATTAATGTCGGCACACCCAAAATTACAGCTAACAAAACGTCTAAATTTAGCCACCACAAGAGACAAACTCGAGTGACCTTGCAAATATTCAAAGGCCTAAATGGAAAAGTATGTCACCATGGACATTTTTATTTCCATAATTATTTATTATACTATATAAGAAATGATCGTATTACTTAGAAAATGATATAATAACTAAAATTAGTGCCAACTGAGCTTCAATCTTATGTGTATTGTCATTAAACAAAGCATGGGCCACATTTACTATAATAGTATGACACTGATCCATATATAGCATGTGGAAGGAAGAAGGTAAAAGTAGAATATACCAGTTCCATCAATTAGCATTAATATTATAGAAAGTAATGAATAAGGTAATCACATATGCTAACCTATAGTACTAAGCATTGAGGAGCAACCATCATATTATACTTCCCATGTTGTCCTGCCTTAGTTCCTAATAATGTACGTCAAAATTACACATAAATTGTAGTTTCAACTATCTGACGAGCGCACAACTTTATTTGGGTGTGGGCATGAATGCTGGTGGTGGGTGAGGTGTGGGCAAACAAAGTTATTCCATTGGTTCCATCTACTTAGTTATATTATTATGGAATCAATGTTTTTTGGCTTCTGGATGTATTATTTTTAATTTTGTGGTGGATGAGGTTGGCAATTACTAGAGAAATAAAGATCCATGCAAGTTGGCTGAATTACAGATCCCGTATTTGGTTTTAAACCATGCAATGTATGGATGTGACAAAATTCAATAGACCTGTAGGATGTTCATTGCATGTGTTCTACCAACCACTCACATTAATTACTGTACATGCAACTTTTTCTTAATCAATCATTCGTCATTTTACCTAGCCAGACCCAAAATAACCAATAAATAATCTTCTTAAATATCCACCACATGAAATAAACTAGCTTCACCATGCATATATTTTTTTGTGGAATTTTATTTATCATAAATATATTATAAATGATTAGAGTACCCGCAACAAGATATAATACCTAG
>NW_025231399.1:10656-11427 GCF_018294505.1 Triticum aestivum | reverse complement strand
CAACACTCGTAGTTCTGGCCGATTCTGACCCGTTTTGTGGACTTTTACTCACCGTTTTGGGGTCCCAAAGTGATTTCCATTCTTGTTGAACACCAAGGTGCGCTTACGTGTCGGTCATCAACACTCATAGTTTTGGCCGATTCTGGCCCATTTCGTGGACTATTACTCACTGTTTTGGGGTCCCGGAGTGATGTCCACGAGTAACAAACCCAGTGGTGCGTTTACGTGTCGGTCATCAACACTCATAGTTTTGGCCGATTCTGGCCTGTTTCGCGGACTATTACTCACTGTTTTGGGGTCCCGGAGTGATGTCCACGAGTAACGAACCCTGGGGTGCGTTTACGTGTCAGTCATCTACACTCGTCGTTTTGGCCAATTCTGACCCGTTTCGTGGACTATTACTCATCGTTTTGGGGTCCCAAAGTGATTTCCATTTTTGTTTGACCCCAAGGTGTGCTTACGTGTCGGTCATCAACACTCACAGTTTTGGCCGATTCTGGCCCGTTTCATGGACTATTACTCACTGTTTTGGGGTCCCGGAGTAATGTCCACGAGTAACGAACCCTGTGGTGCATTTACGTGTCGGTCATCAACACTCGCAGTTTTGACCGATTCTGACCCGTTTGTGGACTATTAATCACTGTTTTGGGGTCCCAAAGTGATTTCCATTCTTGTTGAACCCCAAGGTGCACTTACGTGTTGGTCATGAACACTCATAGTTTTGGCCGATTCTGGCCCGTTTCGTGGACTATTACTCACTGTTTTGGGGTC
>NW_025231399.1:8017-8843 GCF_018294505.1 Triticum aestivum | reverse complement strand
CCCGGAGTGATGTCCACGAGTAACGAACCCTGTGGTGCGTTTACGTGTCGGTCATCAACACTCATAGTTTTGGCCGATTCTGACCCGTTTTGTGGACTTTTACTCACCGTTTTGGGGTCCCAAAGTGATTTCCATTCTTGTTGAACACCAAGGTGCGCTTACGTGTCGGTCATCAACACTCATAGTTTTGGCCGATTCTGGCCCATTTCGTGGACTATTACTCACTGTTTTGGGGTCCCGGAGTGATGTCCACGAGTAACAAACCCAGTGGTGCGTTTACGTGTCGGTCATCAACACTCGTAGTTTTGGCCGATTCTGGCCTGTTTCGCGGACTATTACTCACTGTTTTGGGGTCCCGGAGTGATGTCCACGAGTAACAAACCCTGGGGTGCGTTTACGTGTCAGTCATCTACACTCGTCGTTTTGGCCAATTCTGACCCGTTTCGTGGACTATTACTCATCGTTTTGGGGTCCCAAAGTGATTTCCATTTTTGTTTGACCCCAAGGTGTGCTTACGTGTCGGTCATCAACACTCACAGTTTTGGCCGATTCTGGCCCGTTTCATGGACTATTACTCACTGTTTTGGGGTCCCGGAGTAATGTCCACGAGTAACGAACCCTGTGGTGCATTTACGTGTCGGTCATCAACACTCGCAGTTTTGACCGATTCTGACCCGTTTGTGGACTATTAATCACTGTTTTGGGGTCCCAAAGTGATTTCCATTCTTGTTGAACCCCAAGGTGCACTTACGTGTTGGTCATGAACACTCATAGTTTTGGCCGATTCTGGCCCGTTTCGTGGACTATTACTCACTGTTTTGGGGTC
>NW_025231399.1:5058-5788 GCF_018294505.1 Triticum aestivum | reverse complement strand
CCCGGAGTGATGTCCACGAGTAACGAACCCTGTGGTGCGTTTACGTGTCGGTCATCAACACTCATAGTTTTGGCCGATTCTGACCCGTTTTGTGGACTTTTACTCACCGTTTTGGGGTCCCAAAGTGATTTCCATTCTTGTTGAACACCAAGGTGCGCTTACGTGTCGGTCATCAACACTCATAGTTTTGGCCGATTCTGGCCCATTTCGTGGACTATTACTCACTGTTTTGGGGTCCCGGAGTGATGTCCACGAGTAACAAACCCAGTGGTGCGTTTACGTGTCGGTCATCAACACTCGTAGTTTTGCCCGATTCTGGCCTGTTTCGCGGACTATTACTCACTGTTTTGGGGTCCCGGAGTGATGTCCACGAGTAACGAACCCTGGGGTGCGTTTACGTGTCGGTCATCTACACTCGTTGTTTTGGCCAATTCTGACCCGTTTTGTGGACTATTACTCATCGTTTTGGGGTCCCAAAGTGATTTCCATTTTTGTTTGACCCCAAGGTGTGCTTACGTGTCGGTCATCAACACTCACAGTTTTGGCCGATTCTGGCCCGTTTCATGGACTATTACTCACTGTTTTGGGGTCCCGGAGTAATGTCCACGAGTAACGAACCCTGTGGTGCATTTACGTGTCGGTCATCAACACTCGCAGTTTTGACCGATTCTGACCCGTTTCGTGGACTATTAATCACTGTTTTGGGGTCCCAAAGTGATTTCCATTCTTG
>NW_025231399.1:3204-4181 GCF_018294505.1 Triticum aestivum | reverse complement strand
TGGTGCGTTTACGTGTCGGTCATCAACACTCGTAGTTTTGGCCGATTCTGACCCGTTTTGTGGACTTTTACTCACCGTTTTGGGGTCTCAAAGTGATTTCCATTCTTGTTGAACACCAAGGTGCGCTTACGTGTCGGTCATCAACACTCATAGTTTTGGCCGATTCTGGCCCATTTCGTGGACTATTACTCACTGTTTTGGGGTCCCGGAGTGATGTCCACGAGTAACAAACCCAGTGATGCGTTTACGTGTCGGTCATCAGCACTCGTAGTTTTGGCCGATTCTGGCCTGTTTCGTGGACTATTACTCACTGTTTTGGGGACCCGGAGTGATGTCCACGAGTAACGAACCCTGGGGTGCGTTTACGTGTCGGTCATCTACACTCGTAGTTTTGGCCAATTCTGACCCGTTTCGTGGACTATTACTCATCGTTTTGGGGTCCCAAAGTGATTTCCATTTTTGTTTGACCCCAAGGTGTGCTTACGTGTCGGTCATCAACACTCACAGTTTTGGCCGATTATGGCCCGTTTCATGGACTATTACTCACTGTTTTGGGGTCCCGGAGTAATGTCCACGAGTAACGAACCCTGTGGTGCATTTACGTGTCGGTCATCAACACTCGTAGTTTTGGCCGATTCTGACCCGTTTTGTGGACTTTTACTCACCGTTTTGGGGTCCCAAAGTGATTTCCATTCTTGTTGAACACCAAGGTGCGCTTACGTGTCGGTCTTCAACACTCATAGTTTTGGCCGATTCTGGCCCATTTCGTGGACTATTACTCACTGTTTTGGGGTCCCGGAGTGATGTCCACGAGTAACAAACCCAGTGGTGCGTTTACGTGTCGGTCATCAACACTCGTAGTTTTGGCCGATTATGGCCTGTTTCGCGGACTATTACTCACTGTTTTGGGGTCCCGGAGTGATGTCCACGAGTAACGAACCCTGGGGTGCGTTTACGTGTCGGTCATCTACACTCGT
>NW_025231399.1:2452-3194 GCF_018294505.1 Triticum aestivum | reverse complement strand
CCCGGAGTGATGTCCACGAGTAACGAACCCTGTGGTGCGTTTACGTGTCGGTCATCAACACTCATAGTTTTGGCCGATTCTGACCCGTTTTGTGGACTTTTACTCACCGTTTTGGGGTCCCAAAGTGATTTCCATTCTTGTTGAACACCAAGGTGCGCTTACGTGTCGGTCATCAACACTCATAGTTTTGGCCGATTCTGGCCCATTTCGTGGACTATTACTCACTGTTTTGGGGTCCCGGAGTGATGTCCACGAGTAACAAACCCAGTGGTGCGTTTACGTGTCGGTCATCAACACTCGTACTTTTGGCCGATTCTGGCCTGTTTCGTGGACTATTACTCACTGTTTTGGGGTCCCGGAGTGATGTCCACGAGTAACGAACCCTGGGGTGCGTTTACGTGTCGGTCATCTACACTCGTAGTTTTGGCCAATTCTGACCCGTTTCGTGGACTATTACTCATCGTTTTGGGGTCCCAAAGTGATTTCCATTTTTGTTTGACCCCAAGGTGTGCTTACTTGTCGGTCATCAACACTCACAGTTTTGGCCGATTATGGCCCGTTTCATGGACTATTACTCACTGTTTTGGGGTCCCGGAGTAATGTCCACGAGTAACGAACCCTGTGGTGCATTTACGTGTCGGTCATCAACACTCGCAGTTTTGACCGATTCTGACCCGTTTCGTGGACTATTAATCACTGTTTTGGGGTCCCAAAGTGATTTCCATTCTTGAACCCCAAGGTG
>NW_025231399.1:1397-2286 GCF_018294505.1 Triticum aestivum | reverse complement strand
CCCGGAGTGATGTCCACGAGTAACGAACCCTGTGGTGCGTTTACGTGTCGGTCATCAACACTCATAGTTTTGGCCGATTCTGACCCGTTTTGTGGACTTTTACTCACCGTTTTGGGGTCCCAAAGTGATTTCCATTCTTGTTGAACACCAAGGTGCGCTTACGTGTCGGTCATCAACACTCATAGTTTTGGCCGATTCTGGCCCATTTCGTGGACTATTACTCACTGTTTTGGGGTCCCGGAGTGATGTCCACGAGTAACAAACCCAGTGGTGCGTTTACGTGTCGGTCATCAACACTCGTAGTTTTGCCCGATTCTGGCCTGTTTCGCGGACTATTACTCACTGTTTTGGGGTCCCGGAGTGATGTCCACGAGTAACGAACCCTGGGGTGCGTTTACGTGTCGGTCATCTACACTCGTTGTTTTGGCCAATTCTGACCCGTTTTGTGGACTATTACTCATCGTTTTGGGGTCCCAAAGTGATTTCCATTTTTGTTTGACCCCAAGGTGTGCTTACGTGTCGGTCATCAACACTCACAGTTTTGGCCGATTCTGGCCCGTTTCATGGACTATTACTCACTGTTTTGGGGTCCCGGAGTAATGTCCACGAGTAACGAACCCTGTGGTGCATTTACGTGTCGGTCATCAACACTCGCAGTTTTGACCGATTCTGACCCGTTTCGTGGACTATTAATCACTGTTTTGGGGTCCCAAAGTGATTTCCATTCTTGTTGAACCCCAAGGTGCACTTACGTGTTGGTCATGAACACTCATAGTTTTGGCCGATTCTGGCCCGTTTCGTGGACTATTACTCACTGTTTTGGGGTCCCGGAGTGATGTCCACGAGTAACGAACCCTGTGGTGCGTTTACGTGTCGGTCATCAACACTC
>NW_025231399.1:0-866 GCF_018294505.1 Triticum aestivum | reverse complement strand
ATTCTGACCCGTTTTGTGGACTTTTACTCACCGTTTTGGGGTCCCAAAGTGATTTCCATTCTTGTTGAACACCAAGGTGCGCTTACGTGTCGGTCATCAACACTCATAGTTTTGGCCGATTCTGGCCCATTTCGTGGACTATTACTCACTGTTTTGGGGTCGCGGAGTGATGTCCACGAGTAACAAACCCAGTGGTGCGTTTACGTGTCGGTCATCAACACTCGTAGTTTTGGCCGATTCTGGCCTGTTTCGTGGACTATTACTCACTGTTTTGGGGTCCCGGAGTGATGTCCACGAGTAACGAACCCTGGGGTGCGTTTACGTGTCGGTCATCTACACTCGTAGTTTTGGCTAATTCTGACCCGTTTCGTGGACTATTACTCATCGTTTTGGGGTCCCAAAGTGATTTCCATTTTTGTTTGACCCCAAGGTGTGCTTACGTGTCGGTCATCAACACTCACAGTTTTGGCCGATTCTGGCCCGTTTCATGGACTATTACTCACTGTTTTGGGGTCCCGGAGTAATGTCCACGAGTAACGAACCCTGTGGTGCATTTACGTGTCGGTCATCAACACTCGCAGTTTTGACCGATTCTGACCCGTTTCGTGGACTATTAATCACTATTTTGGGGTCCCAAAGTGATTTCCATTCTTGTTGAACCCCAAGGTGCACTTACGTGTTGGTCATGAACACTCATAGTTTTGGCCGATTCTGGCCCGTTTCGTGGACTATTACTCACTGTTTTGGGGTCCCGGAGTGATGTCCACGAGTAACGAACCCTTTGGTGCGTTTACGTGTCGGTCATCAACACTCGTAGTTTTGGCCGATTCTGACCCGTTTCGTGGACTATTACTCACCGTTTTGGG
>NW_025231398.1:10611-11434 GCF_018294505.1 Triticum aestivum | reverse complement strand
TGAGAGGAACGCAGGTTTCGAACTTCACCATGTGCGTGTTTGGTTGCTAGGGTCGCACTTGGCTCGCATCCGGCATGCAAAATCCAACTTGTTTGGTTCCCTTTGTGGCGTCCTCTCGGATGCAGAAGGAGGCCTCTGAGCCAGCCTAAGAGGAACGCAGGTTTCAGACTTCACCATGTGCGTGTTTGGTTGCTTGGGTCGCACGTGGCTCGCATCCGGCATGCAAAATATAGCTTGTTTGGTTCCGTGGGTGGCGTCCTCTCGGATGCAGAAGGAGGCCTATGAGCCAGCCTAAGTGGAACGCATGTTTCAGACTTCACCATGTGCGTGTTTGGTTGCTTGGGTCGCACCTGGCCCAGCATCCGACGTGCAAAATCTAGCTTCAGTACTGGAATCAGCTAATTTGCCATCTGCCAGCTCTTTGCCGTCTGCTAGCTGACGGCAAAGAAGCTCTTTGCCATCAGCTACCCAAAAGCAGACGGCAAAGAAACGGCAGACGGCAAAGAAGCTCTTTGCCATCTGTGAGCTCTTTGCCGTCTGCCAGCAGACGACAAAGAATCTTTGCCGTCCGCTGGCAGACGGCAAAGAGTGAGGTGGCCCCCACGCCCCGCCCGTTTGGAAAAAACTTAACGGCCCACCTCTTTGCCGTCTGCTAGCAGACAGCAAAGAGGCAAAAAGGCGGACGGCAAAGAGAGGCGGACGGCAAAGAGAGGCGGACGGCAAAGAGGGCACTACCTAACGGCCCGTACCCCCCCGCCCGTTACTCAGTTTCTTCTGTCCTCGCCGTTCTCTCCTCCCACCCCGCCACGCGCCGCCGCCCCAC
>NW_025231398.1:8474-8873 GCF_018294505.1 Triticum aestivum | reverse complement strand
TTTCGATTTTGTTATGAAAAACATCATATATAATTGTGTTGATCGGGTAGTTTTAAATGTGCAGTTGTTTCATCGCTGCGAGGTTTGGTGTTCGACGACCTCGCCGTGCGTTTGACGAGCTCTGCCCCTTCGTTCGTGGGTGAGCACAAATGACATGTCCTCCTCCCCCATTAATTATTTGATCTATTCCGATGAAACTTGATAGCTAGCTATATATGTGTCTTGAATTATCAGTATGCGTAACCAATATGTGTCTCCCGTTCGAAAGCGTCATAGTTATAAATATGCATGCATTTGCATATTTATAACCTTGATTCTTTCGAATTGTCCAACGCTATCCATGGACAGCCCGAGTATGTTTAGATTGGGTTCGTTTTCCCATATGCTTTGCTCCGGATC
>NW_025231398.1:0-8464 GCF_018294505.1 Triticum aestivum | reverse complement strand
GACGCATAAATTTCGTCAGTGCCTCCCCTGTTGTTCTCCGGGTACACATCCTCTCTGTTTATTGCAGAGACGTGTATCAGGAGAACAGCGGGGAGGTGCTGCCGAAATTTTGCGTAGGATCCGGAGCATAGCATGGGAAAATGAACCCAATCTAAACATACTCGGGTGGGATTAGGACCTATCATTACCTATTAGAGTGTAGGTTGCATGGACGTAATAAAATTGACAAAGTAGATCAACTGATGAATATATACATGGTGAATTATATATATATATATATATATATATTTGTTGTGTGTCTAGTAGCTCTGAAAGTCAAGATGAGTGATCGTGCGTGGATGTACACCGGTCACACTGGTCAGAACAAATGGAGCACTGAATGGTTCACAAAAACCAAGGGGTTTGTGCGAGCCGCATTTGCAAATGGCCAGAGGAAAACCTGGTGCCCCTGTTTACGGTGCGGCAATTGGGAAAAGATGACAGAGGCTGAAATGGGCAAACACCTACAGAAGAGTGGTTTTACGCCCGATTATACTGTGTGGACATTTCATGGTGAGTCTGCCCAACGTGACCGAGCTGAGGTGGATCGTCGTCGCACCGACGAGCATGGTACCGGGATGGAAAACATGGTGCAAGACTTTGATGATGCTCGGGATTCGGACGAGGAGATGGAGGAATCTGCAAAGGCCTTCAATGAAATGTTGGAGTCTTCAAAACGTCCGCTCCATGAGCACACTGAGCTTTGTCAGTTGGATGCCATCTCACAAGTAATGGCTCTGAAGGCTCAGTTCAACTTGGACAGAGAATGCTACGATGCAATGATGACAGTATTTGGACGCTTTCTACCCAAAGGCCATGTAATGCCTGCAAACCTGTACCAGTCGGACAAAATCCTCCGTGCACTGAAGATGCCCTATGATAAGATACATGCCTGTGAGAAAGGATGTGTCTTGTTTAGGCTTGACTATGCGGACTTGAACTATTGTCCCATTTGCAAGTCTTCTAGGTATGTTGTGGTAGACAACGGTATGGGTGAGAAGACACAGACCAAAATCCCCGTTAGTGTTCTTCGGTATATGCCAATCGTACCAAGACTTCAACGTCTTTTCATGGTCGAAGAGACGGCCAGACAGATGACATGGCACAAAACGGGCAAAAGAACCAAACTAGATGCAGATGGGAATCTGATGATTGTACACACATCGGATGGTGTTGCGTAGATAAAGTTTGATGAATTACATGGTGACAAAGCGGCAGATCCAAGGCATCCTCGAGTCGGCATCAGCACGGATGGGTTCAGTGTGTTTGGTATGACGGCAGCCCAATACAGTTGTTGGCCCGTATTTGTCTTTCCACTCAATCTCCCCCCCGGACAGATTATGCAAAGAAAGAACATTTTCCTGACGTTGATAATTCCAGGGCCCAACTATCCGGGGAAAAATATGAATGTGTACATGCAACCGCTTAAGGACGAATTGCAAGAAGCCTGGGATAATGGGTTCAAGACATACGATGCCTATAGCAAACAGAACTTCATAATGCGTGTCTGGTACATGTACTCGACGCATGACTTGCCGGCGTATGCGCTATTCGTTGGCTGGTGTGTGCATGGAAGGTTCCCGTGCCCCACATGCAAGGGAGATCTTGAGTTTCGTTGGCTTCAGGCCGGTCGCAAGTTTTCTTGCTTCGACATGCATAGACAGTTCCTGAATCCTCGCCATAAGTTCAGGAAAGACAAGAAGAACTTCATCAGAGGTAGAGTTGTCAAAAACTCTGCACCACCTGCATTGACAGGCCAACAGACCCTGGATCAGTTAAACGCTCTCGAGCCAGATCCAGAGCGTCCAGGGTACTTCAAGGGGTATAATTCTAAGCACGCCTGGACTCACAAAACATGCTTATGGGATCTGCCTTACTTCAAAGACCTCCTTTGCCCACACAACATTGACGTGATGCACACTGAGAAGAATATCGCCGAGGCACTTTTTGGTACATTGTTCGGCATAGATGGGAAGTCAAAGGATAATACTAAGGCTAGAGTCGATCTGGAGGCGCTATGTGATAGGCCGTTACAAAACATGAAAGAACCGAAAGGAAAGCAGAACTGGACGAAGCCAAAGGCATGGTTCAATCTTGGAAGGCCAGCTATGAGGGAAATTATCTTGTGGGTGAAAATGCAGTTGGTATGCAGCGAATCTACAGAGGGGAGCCAGTCTTGATAAATTGAAGATATTTGGTCTCAAGAGTCATGATTGGCACATATGGATTGAGCAGGTAATGCCGGTGATGTTGCGTGGCTTCATCCCTGAGGATGAATGGCTAGTACTGGCAGAACTCAGCTATTTCTTCCGTGTTCTTTGTGCGAAAGAACTATCGCCTGGAGTGCTAGAAGAAATGGAAGAGTTGGCGCCGGAGTTGATCTGCAAGTTAGAGAAGATCTTTCCACCGGGCTTCTTTAATCCAATGCAACATTTGATTTTGCATCTCCCGACTGAGGCAAGATTGGGGGGGCCCGTGCAAAATCGTTGGTGCTACCCAACTGAGAGGATGCAGAAGACGCTTCGACAAAAATGTAAAAATAAACGTAGAATTGAAGCATCGATGGCTGAGGCATTCATCACTGAGGAGGCGGCAAACTTCGTGATAGCACACTACGAAGCCAAAAATCGTCATTTGCATAATCCGAAGCCTTGGTACAATGCTGACGACCCTAAAAAGGGTGGATCCAACCTTAGCCTATTCAAAGGGAATCTCGCACCAGCCAGTGTTTCAAATCCAGTATCTTTGGATAATGAACAATGGCGGACCATTTCGTTGTATATCTTCAACAACCTGATAGAAGTGCGGCCGTACATCGAGTAAGTTCTCCGTACATAGTTTCGCAACTTCTATTTCCTTTGAACTGCCCTTATTCCTGGATATTTCATACAGTCGATACGTCGCCTTATTCTCGTATGGAGCGGTGATCCAAAAGGATTCTATCGAAGAGTATGAGCTTCTCGCAAAGCAAGGAGGCGGCTATCCCGGTTTCATCTCTTGGTTCAAACAAACGGTAATTTCTATTAGACTTGTAGGCTAATTTGTAGGCGGCTATCCCGGTTTCATTCGCTAATTTGTGCGTAATGCAACAATCCTTTCATATTAAACTTGTAGGCTAATTTAGAGTCTATGGACGCCGAATTGAGACAAGTCGCTAATGGTTTTGACTATAAGGTCCGTTCATTTGACAAATACGACATCAACGGGTATCGCTTTCGTACCTATGGCAAAGAGCTATCTATGGCCGACCGAAAGTCTACAAATTGTTGTGTATCTGCTATCGGCGAAGGAGGTACTGAGTATTATGGGAGAGTTGAAGCAATTTATGAACTTCTATTCTATGGTGAAAACCCACCGAATGCCGTAGTCTTCAAATGTTATTGGTTTCAGCCGAAGGAGACTAGAAGGACTCATGAACATATAGGGCTAGTTGAAATCAACCAAAGCACCCATTTAGATGTTCCTGATGTCTATATTACGGCTCAACAGGCGACCCAAGTATTCTATCTACCGTGGGCCTGCCAAACTAATCCAAATCTGAAAGGTTGGGATGTCGTTTATGAAGTGCCGCCACGTGCTAGACTATCTCCCCCAAAGGAAGAGGATTATGAACCTCACATTAACCCAGACACATATGAAGGAGAATTCTTCCAAGAGACACGTCTTTCCAAAAAGCGTTTCAAGAACCGCTATACTTCACCCCAAAACATTGAAGTAGACAGCGACAGTGAATCCGACATTACCCCAGAGGAGGAACAAGAAGAGCCGGAACAAGAAGAGGTTACTGCTGCGGATGACCTGTCATTGCTTGACCGATTACGTCAAGGTGGCCTTCCACATGTTGATGCCACTGAACCCTATGAGCCCGTCATTGATTATAGTGATGATGATGATTATGCATTTATTGATGATACTGATCGAGATTATTAGTAGTGTCAGGTATTAAATTTTTTAATGTTGTACTTGATGATGATACACTTAAGTGATACACATATTATTATTCATGTCGGTATTTTTTTTATGTTGTACTAATTTCGTTTACTGTTTGTCATGGCAGGTGTTGAAAGATGGTGGGCGCTGGTCGGGAGCGCGCCAAGGCCCCTTCTTCGTCGGCGCGTGGTCTGAGGTCTTCGATTCCAGACGCACCTCTCCGCCGAGCGTTGCTGGACAGTATGTCCACACCGCCGGGCCCTTCTTCGTCGACCGCGGTGCGCGGCAAGGGACGAGGTAGGAAGAGAGGAGGTGGGGCACGTGGTCGCGGGAGAGGAGGTAGGGTGACTGCTACGGTGCCTTCCTCGCCGCCACCCCCAGTTGTTTCACCCGAGCACGTGACTGCTAGGGTGGACTCGTCCGAGGAGGAGGCTACACGGACTCCGGTCCACGGGTCTTGGGCCCACGAGCCTCAGGTCGACTGGCCTTCGGCCCACGAGACCCCGGAGGAGCACACGTCCGGATGGGGTACCTGGCCGGATCAGCCTGAGGAGCCGAGTGGCCATGCTGATGATGGCGCGGAGCCGACTGATCTTGAGGAGGAGGGTGGCACCGTCTACCAGCGTGGTGCTAGACGGCTCCCGTCTGTGCCGGCGACCCGCGAGCAGAGGTGGTTGATTTTCCCTGATGGGGAGAGGTACGTAAGTGCATTTAATATTTTTGTACCTTCTGCATTCACGTTTCTTCAAATAACTAATGCGTTGGCCTTGTCATGCTGCAGGGGTTGGGACCACCATCATAGTGTCCGCCGGCCCAACTCCGTCCTTGGAGTTCTTTGCCGGCAAAACTTCCCGGGGTTTGGCACGTTGCCTGGTGAGGGTAGGCTTCCAGAGCTTGGATTGAGCTGGGAGCACTACGTGGCTGCCCCGGCCCCGCCGGATGAGATTATCGACGGTGTCGTGTGCGACACGAGGGCAGACATGGTGATCAGAAAGTTCTGGGTAATTTCTCCTTTACACATTTCAAAATCTTCAACTAGCTAGTTATTAATTGTACTAATCAATATTGTCTCATTTGATTGCAGACATTCTACAGGTGTGAGGAGGGATACGAGGAGGACGCGGCACATGTTATCGAGAACGTCTGCAAGCGCCTACTCCAGAACTTACGGCATGAGGCTCGGGTGCAGGCTGTTCGAGACTACTACGCCTTGCGTGGTATCAAGAAGACCAAGCCGGCGTGCCGCGATAAGTTCCTGAGTAAGGAGCAGTACATGAAGGTAATTCTTAAGGCCTTCTACTTAAGTTCCTTCATTTAGTAATTCTTAGCCGTAGCGCTCAAGTTTCTATTTGCTAACTTAGGCGCCTCCGAGATGGTGTGCGGATCAAATGGATTGTTGGGAGGTGTTGGTCGATGAGTGGTGCTCAAAAGAATGGCTAGCCCTCCACAACGAGGCCAAGGACAAACGTGCCCAAATGGAAGGTGTGCCACACCATCAAGGCAGCTCCAACTTATATCAGTTCGGGCGCAACTGGGTATGTGGTTTGCTTCATGATTCATGCAATTCATTCATCATGCTAGCTTGAGCCCTTTAATTACTAATTTTCATTGTTTCTCTCTTTCAGGCATGCCACAATAAGGCGGATAAGGTGCCAGAGGTGTACGACCTGTGTGCCATGGCCCACACTGCCTCTTTCAAGAAAGTCAAGGCTTTCTCTCAGTCTGACCTCGATGATGCAAACAACTTCACCAACATCTCCTCCCACAACAAGCTCGTGAGATATAGAGATGAGGGGAAGGCGAGGAAAGGGGAGGACTTTAACCCGAGCCAGGGTCCCATTGATCCAGAGCTGGTGATGATATCTGGTGGCGGGAGGTCCCATGGCTCCATAGCCATTGGAGATGGACTTATCCATTGTCCCAGCACTCTCCCGGAGATCAAGGCGCGCCAGTCGAGCTCCGCTCCTGAGATAAGGCCTCGTGAACGGCCAGTGCAACTCGCCATCAAGGTTAGTGATACGTACTCAGTTATCTTTCTCCATTACATTGTGTGCGCTTCCATCAATGATTACAAATGGTCATGTGAGTGGTGTTGCAGGCTGCTATACAGACTGAGAGAGATAGAACGGAGAAACTTCTGGCGGAGGCGGCGGAGAGGCAGCGGGAGATGGAGGAGAGGACGAGAAAGATGATGGAGGAGGAGAGGGCACGGAATGACATGCAGGCAAGGGCCATGTACGAGCTCCTTGTGGTAAGTTTCTTCTGCAGATTACTTGCTAGTCTTAACATTTGAGTCTCATTACTAACTAGTATGACTCTGTTGTGAAAACCAAATGTGCAGTCTGTGTGCGAGAAGTCCGGTCAGCCCGCTCCGCCGATGCCAGTGATTGCTCCTGGGAGCACGGTGAGTTTAATTTGAATGGACATTACTTGCTAGTCTTAACATTTGAGTGTCATAATGCTAACGACACATTGAAAATGATCTTTGGTGCAGCTTAACTCCAGAAACGCATCGCACGATCCTTCTCCAGGTAGCGGCACTAGCCACCCCGCTCCTACACCTCCCTGATCACGGTAAGTTTCTCTAGTGTTTTGCTTAACAAATGCATAAAGACCTAGACTTAGCTTTATTTCCTCCAATATGCTTACCATAATGACCTAGAGTTAGCTTATTTTCCTCCAAAATGACCCATTTTACCTAGGTTAGCTTATAAATGATGCAGTTCATCCAAGTTAGCTCAAAAATGACCCATTTTACCTAGATTAGCTCCTAAATGATCCATTTTACCTATGTTTGCTTTAAAATGGCCCATTTCACCTAGGTTAACTCCAAAATGACCCATCTTACCTAGGTTAACTCATAAACGATCCATTTCAACTAATTTAGCTCATAAATGATCCATTTGACCTAAGTGTGCTAAAAAAGATCCATTTCACCTAAATTAGCTCTGAAATGATCCATTTCACCTAAATTAGCTCTGAAATGATCCATTTCACCTAAGTTAGCTCAAAAAGATCCATTTCAACTAAATTAGCTCATAAATGATCCATTTCAACAAAGTTAGCTCAAAAAGATCCATTTCAACTAAATTAGCGCATAAATGATCCATTTCAACAAAGTTAGCTCAAAAACGATCCATTTCAACTAAGTTAGCTCATAAATGATCCATTTGACCTAAGTGAGCTAAAAAACGATCCATTTCACCTTAGTTACCTCAAAAACGATCCATTTGACCTTAGTTAGCTCATAAACGACCCATTTCAACTTAGTTAGCTCATATATGATCCATTTCACGTAAGTTAGCCCATAAATGACATACTCTTCTTGTTCTAGTCTTCTTCTTGTTCTAGTCACCTATTTCTAACTTTCTTATTTTTCATTTTGCAGATTTCATTCACTTGACGAAAGCTTGCATAGATGGAGTGCTCCTTATCCCTTTCTCTGTTTCTTTTGTATCGTTGAACTATGCATGTATCTTGGTAGTTGGATGAACTATGCTATGTATGATGGAACTTGGTAGTTGGATGGAACATATGTGATGGAACTATGTATGATGGAACTCTACATGTTGGATATCTTATATGTTTGCTGTGAAAATTGTTGTCATATATATCATATATATCTTATATGTTTGCTGTGAAATATATCTATATATGTCATATATATTTGTGATGAAAATTGTTGGATTTAATAAAAAACAGAAAAAAGAGCCAATATGCAGGCTCTTTGCCGTCTGCCACCGACGGCAACGAGCTCTTTGCCGTCTGCCGCGGACGGCAAAGAGGCCACGTGGCATCCAACTGTGCTTCCTGGGAGCTGACCCATTTGGTCAGTTTGCCTACAGTGGCAGACGGCAAAGAGTAAAAGAGTTTGCCGTCAGCGGCGGACGGCAAAGACCTGCCATGTAGTGACGTGTAGATGACATCATATGGCAGACGGCAAAGGCACTAGAAAGTTTGCAGTCCGCGGCGGACGGCAAAGGCCTGCCGTTAGCCACTTAACGGACCGAAGGCACAATTATTGCCGTCCGCCCTCTTTGCCGTCCGCGGCAGACGGCAAAGGGCCTTTGCCGTCAGCCGCCAGGAAGCAGACGGCAAAGTAGCTGTTTACTGTAGCCTACTTTGCCGGAGCCTTTTGCCGTCCGCGGCTGACGCCAAAGGCCTTTGCCGTCCGCCGTTCGTGCCTTTGCCATCCGCCGTGGCAGATGGCAAAATAGCTGATTCCAGTAGTGCTTGTTTGGTTCCGTGCGTGGCGTACTCTCGGATGCAGAAGGAGGCCTCTGAGCCAGCCTAAGAGGAACGCAGGTTTCGGACTTCACCATGTGCGTGTTTGGTTGCTTGGGTCGCACGTGGCTCGCATCCAGCATGCAAAATCCAGCTTGTTTGGTTCCCTGCGTGGCATCCTCTCGGATGCAGAAGGAGGCCTCTGAGCCAGCCTGAGAGGAACGCATGTTTCAGACTTCACCATGTCCGTGTTTGGTTGCCTGGGTCGCAC
>NW_025231397.1:0-11436 GCF_018294505.1 Triticum aestivum | reverse complement strand
CCGAAATTTAAAATTATAGAATTCTATGGCTAAGTGAGAGTGTTCAAGCATTATAAGTCCGGTTGCCTTGTTCGCTGTGTCGAGCGCCTCCCTAGCTGGACCCAAAAATGGGAACAAGAGCGCTCGAGTTTATCCCGAACACCCCAGCACTCGTGGCATGGGGGCTGAAGCCGACGACTTGCCATCTCTCAGATTTGATAAACAGCCGCACAGAGGGTAATATTTTAAATTAACAAGCATTGCTTAGCGCATATGAACCAAGTTTTCAGCGCACAGGATAACAAAATGTGAGTCTACTCAAATATTACATCTTTGGAGCACTCACCCGCAATAGTGCGGGCGCCCTTCAGCACACTCTTATAATACATCTGGGCGTGCGATGCTCCTTGCCCTCTGGTGGGGGGTCCGTCATAGGCTTCTGGGCATCCATCTTGCCCCAGTGCACCTTTGCACGGGCAAGGGCCCGACAGGCACCCTCAATACAGGCAGAGTGCTTGATAACTTCAACCCACGGGCACGCATCCACCAGCCGCCGCACCAGGCCGAAGTAGCTCCCAGCCATAGCCTCCTTAGGCCACAGCCAAACTATGAGGCCCTTCATGGCCTGTTCGGCCGCCTTGTGGAGCTCGATCAGCTGTTTCAGCTGGTCGCTAAGGGGCACCGGATGTCCGGCCTCAGCAAACTGAGACCAGAAGACCTTCTCCGTCGAGCTCCCCTCCTCGGCCCGGTAGAATGCGGCAGCATCGGACACACTGCGAGGAAGATCTGCGAACGCTCCTGGAGAGCTCCGAATTTGGGTAAGCGACAGGTAATTAACACTCACATGCTTACTTTGCATGAAAAATGCCTTACCCGCTGCTATTTTCTTTACCGCCTCGATCTCCTGGAGGGCCTTGCACGCTTCGGCCTTAGCGGCTTTGGCACTCTCAACAGCCGTTGCAAGCTGAGACTCTCGAGTCTTTGAGTCACGCTCTAGGCTCTCATGTTTCTTCACGAGATCCTGGAGCTCTTGCTGTACCTCCGCCACCCGCGCCTCCTGTTTCTCTCGCTCGGTGCGCTCCACAGCCGCATTGCATTCAGCCGTGGCCACCGCCTCTTTCAGGGTCACCACCTCGTTAGTGGTCCCTGCAATACCCAAGTTATCCTTGTCATTTTTCTTGCAACTACATCCTTTCTGTAAGGTACAATTTTCATAAGGTATTACTCACCTTTTTTTTCCTCGAGCTGCTTCTTGGCACGGCCGAGCTCGTTCTCGGACCGCTCGAGGTTTTCCTTCAAAGTATTGACCTCCGCAATCAATGCGGCGGAGGTCAGCAGCACAGCCTGCAATCCCATATTGACATATTTTCATTACTCCTGCCTTTATCTTTCTAAAGATCCTCAGTCCGGCTTTTCTTTCCGAACACCGAACCGAGCATCAGGGGCTACAGTCTATGCGGTACCATTTTACATATATTGAAATTCTTATCTCAAAGCCTGTTAGAAGGCTGTTGCAGGCTTCGGTCAGCCCGCTCGTGGCGAGCTGAACCTTCTGAATCACCACACTCATAACAGTGCGGTGTTCCTCTTTGATGGAGGCGCCGTTGAGCGCCTCCAGCAAATTCTCCGGCACCTCTGGTTGGACGGAGGCAGTCGGTGTCGCAGTCTTGCCCTTCTTACGAAGGGGTCGCCCGCCGGACTCCGGAGCCACTGTGGGTTCCGGGGCTGAGTCCGGTGCAAAGTCCGGAGGTTGTCCTGCGACACCTCCGGGGCCCTCTCCTCCTGGTGGGTCCCTTCCTGGGATCCCGCCTCGGCATCGTCCGCATCACGGGGTGTGGAGGCAGTCGGAAGAGAATCCATATCCGACGCCCCTAAGGACCCGCTCGACGAAGTGGGGAGATCATCCTTAGGCGGACTGCAGGGTTGTATGCGGCATTAGAAAGACACAATGTGGCAGAAAATGAAAACCTTGAAGTTATTCGGGAGTCCGGATACTTACGATCTCGCCAGCGGCTTGGCCCTTGAAGGCCAGTCCTCGTCGTCGTCACTGGCATTGGCGGAGCGGTCCAGGGGAAGAGTTTTTCCCTTCTTGGACCCTTCGGCCTCCGTTGTTGGGGAGGCCTTCCTTTTCTTCCCTCCCCCCGCGGGGGGAGAGGCTTTCTTCTCCTCCTCGCCTTGGTGGGAGGAGTCGGCCTCGGATTCATCTTCCGATAGCACCTGAAAACGGGAACTCTTCCGAGTCCCTGTGGCCTTCTTCTTGGCCTTCTTCTCCGGCACCACATGGGGTGCCGGAGCCAGCAGCCCCGTCAAACGGGCGTCCGCTGGGTCCTCTGGCAATGGGGCCGGACAGATAGCCTGTGCGGCCTTCTTCAGCCAGTCCTGTCAAAGGAAAGGGGAGTTTAGATCCCGCATAGAGTCAAACTATGGAAAACACACGTCCCTTAAAGGACGAAATCACTTACCTCGTCAGCCGGACGCTGCGAGCGGAATCCGCGATCTTCGATAGCGGATGTGGGAGCTTCGGTGCCCTTGAACAACACCTTCCAGACATCTTCGTACGCAGTGTCAAAGAGCCCGCTCAGGGTCTGGTGCTACGCCGGATCGAACTCCCACATGTTGAAACCCCGTCGTTAGCACGGGAGAATCCGGCGGATGAGCATGACCTGGACTACGTTGACAAGCTTGAGCTTCTTGTCCACTAGCTTCTGGATACATGCTTGGAGTCCGGTCAGCTCCTCCGAATTCCCCCAGATCAAGCCACTCTCTTTCCAGGAGGTGAGCCATGTAGGGATGCCAGATCTGAATTCAGGGGCCGCTGCCCAATCAGCGTCACGTGGCTCGGTGATGTAGAACCACCCCGATTGCCACCCCTTGATGGTTTCCACGAAAGTGCCTTCCAGCCACGTAACGTAGGACATCCTGCCCACCATGGCGCCTCCGCACTCCGCTTGGCTGCCCTTCACAACCTTCGGCTTGACACTGAAGGTCTTGAGCCACAAGCCGAAGTGGGGCTGGATGCAGAGGAAGGCCTCGCACACGACGATAAATGCCGAGATGTTGAGGATGAAATTCGGGGCCAGATCATGGAAATCCAGGCCGTAGTATAACATGAGCCCTCGGACGAAGGGATGAAGTGGGAACCCCAGTCCGCGGAGCAAATGGGGAAGAAACACTACCCTCTCATGGGGCCTGGGGGTGGGGATGAGCTCTCCCTCGTCGGGGAGCCGGTGCACGATGTCGCTGGACAAGTATCCGGCGTCGCACAGCTTCTAGATCTGCCCCTCCTGACGGAGGAGGCCATCCACTTGCCTCCCGCTCCGGACATAGTTGGAGAAGGTTGAGGTGAGAAGTGTGGACTTGGGCGCTGGAGCTCGAGTTCGCGGAGATGGATAAGCTAAGGAGGAAGAAGGCGTAGGTAAAAAGGTTGGATCTTTATCCCCTTATATGGGCGGACGGAAACATGCGTCCCCACCGGCCTGATAAAACTCGCTTATCCCCAAGCGCCGCAATCAATGGCGCGGTTGGGTTACCCACGTCCGTATTGATGGGAATCCCGGAATAAGGGGAACACGATCTCTGCTTCGACAAGACGTGCCAAGGAAACCGCCTCGCTAAACACGCTGAGGTGGAACAACAAAGACAATTCGAGTAAAGGCTTGGAAGTGGTGTGATGTCACGCCACAGAATACGTCAGCAGATTGATCTTGTGTAATATTATTCTCTCTACGGTGGTATGTGGAATTTATTTTTGTAGAGCCGGACACTATCCTGGTGTTCACAATCTTCTATAAATTATTCGGAGGAGGAACCCGCCTTGCAATGCCGAAGACAATATGCGCGCCGGACTCGTCGTCATTGAAGCCTGGTTCAGGGGCTACTAAGGGAGTTCCAGACTAGGGGGTGTCTGGATAGCCGAACTATCATCATCGGCCGGACTCCAAGACTATGAAGATACAAGATTGAAGACTTCGTCCCGTGTCCGGATGGGACTTTCCTTGGCGTGGAAGGCAAGCTTGGTGATACGGATATGTAGATTTCCTACCTTTGTAACCGACTTTGTGTAACCCTAGCCCTCTCCGGTGTCTATATAAACCAGATGGCTGTAGTCCATAGGACGAACAACAATCATACCATAGGCTAGCTTCTAGGGTCTAGCCTCCTTGATCTCGTGGTAGATCTACTCTTGTAACCCACATCATCAATATTAATCAAGCAGGACGTAGGGTTTTACCTCCATCAAGAGGGCCCGAACCTGGGTAAAAACATCGTGTCCCTCGTCTCCTGTTACCTTCCGCCTAGACGCACAGTTCGGGACCCCCTACCCGAGAACCGCTGGTTTTGACACCGACAGCTGTCATATCGAAATTTTGATAGGCATGCATGACTCGCTGCTCCGGCGGCTGTATAATTTCTGCTCTAAGGGCGGGGTTCGGCCTTGCCTGTAGGTGTGATTATATCACACTGTGTTGGCCTAATGGTTTACCACGTGGAATCTAGTCAGCGTGGTTCATCCCGTTAGCATACGGTAAATTACCGTCTGAGGGGAAGGTGCCGAAGAATTATTTTTTGGCGTGGCATTTTTTGGTGATCCAAAAACAACCGTTAGAGTGGTGGACCAATAAAACATGGCCTTTGCACGTGGCATCTTTTAGAAGATGTTATTTGTGGTTTCATACCCGTGGGGGCTTTATGTGTTATGGAGCCCCCGGACTACGAGGTCTAGAGGTACTGCAATTGAATTGTTGTGGTTGGTATGATCGGGGGCGATCGGCCGTACTTTTATGCTCTAGGGGGTCTCTTGACTAGACGCCTCCCCTCATTGTTTCCGGCACATGACCAACCGCTTTGTTTTGAGGATCCGGCATTCTCTATTGGTATGCTTTGCCGTCCTTCTAGGAGTACCATGAATTTCACATGGTTGATCGAGTGTTTGGCTCGGGCCGGAGAGGCTTGAGCTGTTCTTTGTCAGCTGACCGGACTGGGAGTTGTTGGACTTGGCGCCAGCTTCCCTGACTTGACGTTTATGACTATTGTGCCAAGGCTTGAGGATGCTTCTTCGTGTGTCCTTCGTGTTGTCTTGGACCGTAGTGATGTGTTGGCGTCGGGGTATATGCCTTGGATTCTCCTGCTTAGGTTGAGGTAGCCAGTTGTGCCGTGTCTGCCCTTTGTCGGGGCGGTCGAGTCCGTATTTTTCGGTGGCCAGGACCTTGGTCCACCTGTCCACGAGCAAATCTTGGTCAGCTTTAAGCTACTGTTACATCCTTTGCAGGCTCCTTGCCGTGGCCATGAGCCGTCGCTTGAAGCGAACTTGTTCCACTTGGTTTTCAGGCACGCCGAATTCGTCATTGCCGAGGCTTACCTCGTCCTCCGAGGCGGGCGTATAGTTGTCCCTTTCCAAGTATCCCACCATGGCTAGCCCGGCCTGCTTAAAGGCAGGCTGATCGGGGTTGTATCCATTTTTGGCTCCCTCCGGATTGTTTTCACCTCTTGTGCCGGTATTGCTGTCGCGGGGCTTGGAGCGGCGTTGACGACACCCATGCTTTGCTTTTCTCCCCGAGGGGTTATCCTCCATTTCCTCATCGCCATTGGTTTCCTTTGGAGTATCCACCATATATATATCATAGGAGGAGGTGGTTTTCCACCACCCAGTGAGCGGTGGTTCATGTTCTTCTCCTGCATCGTCGTCCATACCATCGATGTCTTCGGAGTCAAAGTCAAGCACGTCGGTTAAATCATTGATCGTGGCAACAAAGTGGGTGGTGGGTGGGCAGCGAATTCCTTCGTCCCTTGCTTCCCACTCGAGCTGGACATAGTTCGGCCAAGAGCCTCCTGACAAAGAGAGAGACTTCAATGAGTTCAGCATGTCGCCAAAGGGCGAGTGCTGTAAGATATCCGCAGCGGTAAACTACATTACCGGAGCCCAACCAGGCTCGGTGGGCTCGGGAGCGCGCAGACTGGAGCCTACAACTGGATACATGTCCAGAGGTCCGGAGTCACAGGCTTCCTTAGAGGTGAGGCCTGTGTTCGGCTCTACCGCCGATGAGTGTGCGGCCTGCGGGGCGGGGTCCGTCCCTCCATACTTAGGCAACACAGCCTGCTTCGGATTTAGGTCTGGGGCTACTGCAGGGGTGATATCTCGAGCATTGTCCGACAGCAGGTCTAAGACGTTCTCATCATGACTGCCCAGTGCTCCTGGTATAAGCCCAAATCCATCGAAGATCAAGTCTCCGCGAATATCGGCCATGTAATTCAAGTTTCCGAACCTGACCTGGTGGCCAGAGGCGTAGCTGCCGATTTGCTCCAGATGGCCAAGCGAATTGGCCCGCAGTGCGAAGCCACCGAACACGAAGATCTGTCCGGGTAGAAAAGTCTCGCCCTGGACCGTGTTGTTGACGATTGAAGGCACCATCAAGCCTTGCAGCGACGACACAGAGGAACTCTCAATGAAAGCACCAATGTCGGTGTCAAAACCAGCGGATCTCGGGTAGGGGGTCCCGATCTGTGCGTCTTAGGATGATGGTAATAGGAAGCAAGGGACACAGTGTTTACCCAGGTTCCGGCCCTCTCGATGGAGGTAAAACTCTACTTCCTGCTTGATTAATATTGACGATATGAGTAGTACAAGAGTAGATCTACCACGAGATCATAGAGGCTAAACCCTAGAAGCTAGCCTATGATGATTATGATTGTAATTGTGATATGTCGGCGTTCTGGGAATGGGGGTCCCCAGACTTGCCTGCCTGCGTCCTGCAGCATGGCTCAAAGGGGGGCCCAGCACGACCCATCTTCATCAACACAAGCTCAAGACCCTCGCGAGGGGCCAAGCCTCGCGGGGCGGACGACAAGGAGCTTTCTCAGGCATGGCCTCGTCAGGCTGGCTCACGAGGAGGCGGAGAGTTCAAGGCGGGGTACCTCGCGAGGTGCCCATGACGCAAGCCATGACGACCAAGGGTGCCAGCCGGGCGCCCGCCCGCGCAGTGTCCTTCTTTACTCTTTGGTGCTAGGGGAGCAAGCGCAGGCGAGGGCATCAAGCAAAGGCATCCATTTTGGTGCAACAAGACCAAGACCAGTCCAACGGTAGGATGGAGGTCACCGTGGAGCCCAAGTCAGCGTCACCACCACAGCCTTTGACAGGCGAGGACCAACTTTAGTCAGGATAAGTGTACTAGATGTTCCCCTTCAAATTGGCCAATTGTTGGCGCCCTTCCCTACTCAATATCTGGGAAGAGGCCCAGGGCCTTCGCCTATAAATAGGACTAGCCACCCACAAGGTAGAGGGATCTGGATAGGAATCTGGAGATAAGATAGGCAGCTAGAATCAACCCCTCCAAAGGGACAACACCACCACAAGAACAGACCCTCGCGAGGCTGTTCTTCCTTGTATTGTTCATAATCAGCCCAAGAGGCAATCCACCACGCCACACACTGGAGTAGGGTATTACAGCACAATGGTTGCATGAACCAGTATAAACCCTGTGTCTCTTGCGTTGTTCTTCTCGTAGTTTAGATCTTAGCGATTCGGTGAGGAATAGGTAGGTAGAAGGCGAAACCTCCGCGCGCACCCCAGTGTTCGAACCTCAAGGGTCTGCCGGAACCCCGGATCCGACATTTGGCGCGCCAGGTAGGGGTGCTCCGGAATTCGTCTTCCGTCGCCCTGTTCTTCTCCGACTGTCGTGACCGTGTCTGGCGCACGCCGGGTTCGCGCCGAGCGCCGAGCCGCCCTCGCTTCCCGTGTCGCCCAGACGGCTACCGTCGGCGGGCGCCCTCGTCATTCCCCGTCGCCTGCCGTCAACGCCTCCACCGGCCAAGCGAGGAACAAGCAGCAAGCATCGTCCCAGCACCCGTCCATGAGGCGAGATGGCCTCACCACTACGCCCTCGCTCACCCCCGCTGGTTCTTCATCCCGCGCGCCCCGCGCGGCCATGGAGGCTCGAGCTGCGCTCATTGCGGCAAACGAGCTCCTGCGTTACCACCCCGTCGATGACGTCTACGAAGAATGGCTCGACCGAGTCACTGAACTCGTTCGCGCCGCTGGGGGCTCCGCCGCGCCATCTTTCTCGCTGCATCGCGCCCCGCCATGCGCGGGCAATGAAGCTCCTGGGGTGCCTCAGCCGCCTCCCCCTCAAGAAGGCGCCCTGGCTCCGAGGCGCGCGGCCCCTGGGTGGAACCCGCCCTGTGAGGAACCAGTGCGGCAGGAGCAGAGCTGCCAAGAGGTCCCTCGCCCTCGAGAAGCTGCCCGAGCGCTCCCTGCTCCGGCTCGTCCCGACCATGCTCCTGCTCCAGCACGTCAAGACCCCGCGCTGCACCCAGCTGCAGCGCATGGGGACCCGCAGGACCGAGCCCTTCGTCCTCCAAGGCCTCCTGTGGCCACAGCGGGCTGCCGCGCCTTCACCACCGAGCTACACACTGTCGCGTGGCCCGACCAGTTCAAGCCGGACCTGCCTCCTCGCTATGACGGCACGGCTGACGAGCTGGGCATCGAGGCTGCCAACGGAGACGAGAAGGTCATGGCGAACTGGTTTCCCATGGCTCTCAAGGACGGGGCCCGCACCTGGCTTCCGAACCTGGCCCCAGGCACGATCTCCTCCTGGGACGAGATGCGCACCCGCTTCATCGCCAACTTCCAGGGTACTTGCGACTGGCCACCCGCCATGAGCGACATGCGCAGCATCAAGCAGCAACCAGGGGAAACCCTGCAGAAGTACATCCAGCAATTCAACAACGCGCGCCTCAAGATTCCCAAGGTGACTGAGGAGGCCATCATCTCAGCCTTCTCTGACGGCGTGCGTGACGTCAAAATGAAGGAGGAGCTCGCAATGCACGAAGATCTGTGCACTTCCTTGGAGCTGTTCAACCTAGCGACCAAGTGTGCCAGGGCTGAAGAAGGGCGTCTCTCCCTCCTCGAGTTGCCTGCCGCAGACCCTAAAGAAAAGAAGCCCAAGGCCAAGGACATGAAACGCAAGGGGGCTGCCGTTCTCACGGCAGAACCAGACACCAAGCGGTGCAGAGATTAGCCCGAATCCTCCAAGGGCAGTCGGTACTGCGTGTACCACGACCTCCACACCCATAACACCAATGAATGCCATGAGCTCCGGGCCGTGCGTGAAGGACGGACTGGCCGGCGTCCCGACCGCAGCGATCAGGCTACAGACGAGGAGGAGGAAGGAACGCAGGGCGCTGGGAAGACCGCGGCCCACGTCAAGGGTGGCGCGACCAACCTCGCGAGGATCGCTGGCAGGACCCGCCTCGCGAGGGAGGCTGGAGGGATTAGCCTCGCGAGGATCGCCCGCAAGGTAACGCAGGCCTCCCTCCTCTACCGCCGCAGCCAAGGAGAAATGAGGACCGTCATCAGGACGAGGGGGCTGGGGGCTTCCAGGAACCACGTGCGATCGCCTGCATCCTGGGCGGAGCCCAAGCCCCAGCCTCTCAGCGCATCTTCAAGCAGTTCGCCCGCGAAGTGAATGCAGTCCTCCCCAAGCTCGAGGCCACGCGCCCTCTCAGGTGGTCGGCGTGTGCCATCACGTTCAGCTCAGCGGATCAACTCAAGTGCGTGGCCCCAGCCGGAGTCCTCCCGATGCTTTGTTCCCCAATCATCAGCAACGTGCTAGTCACCAGGACCCTCATCGATTGCGGAGCAGGGCTCAACGTCCTGTCTGTGGAAACATTTAACAATCTCCAAGCACCCTACAGAGCTTCAACCAACCAAGCCTTTGTCTGGAGTCACCGACGGCTCCACGGTCCCGATTGGGTAGGTCCTGTCCCTGTCACCTTCGGGGCACGCGACAACTACCGCACCAAGCTCATCGACTTTGACATCGCCCACATTCGCCTGCCGTACAACGCCATCCTCGGGTACCCAGCGCCGGCCAAGTTCATGGCCGTAACCCACCACGGCTACAACATCCTCAAGATGCCAGGAAGTGGCGGAGTCATCACGGTGCCCTGCGAAGAGAGAGACGCAGTTTGCTCCCTGGAGAGAGCCTTTCAGGCCGCATCATTGGAAGACCTGGATCGCGGAAGCAGGAGGCTTCCTGAGGCCGCCCCCAAGAAGAAGAAGACATCGACCGGCCCGGCCCATCAGGAGGCAGGACCCTCTGGGCCCGCGCCTGCTCAGGGGGAACATCCTTCCATCGCATAGGAAAGTGCACCCGGCGCCCTCCTCGGGCAGGGCTCAGGGGCTCTCCCCTGGAGGGTCGTCAACCTCGCCAAGGTCACGAGGGAGGCGCTTGGGCACCACGTGGAGGCATGCTTCAAAGCACGTTTCCATCAAGAAGGAGCAAGGCAAGGAGGGCCAAACCCTCAGGAGTTCGTCAGCAAGGCCATTCAGGAGATACAGCAGTCAAGGGAACTGAGAGGCAGTCGTCGCTTACCCGCTGTGGCCCCCCATCCAAGCGAGGATGGTGGGCTGCGCGTCTGCATCGACATACTAGGGCTCAACCAGGCCGCGTCTCAGGAGCGCCTCTAGCCTTCGCGAGTGGGACGCTGCGAGGGTCCACCTCACAGCTACGTTCGCATGCCTTATGGCTTGCCGAACGCAGCTACTGCGTACCAGCGCATCATGTGGGCCATCCTGGAGGCTCAAGAGGTTAGGCGTTCCGTAGCCCTGGAGGAGATGGAGACGGTCCACGAGGAGCCACCAGTGCCTCCGGAGCCCCCCGAGGCCCCAGGGCCTGGGGGCTCGTGAGGATCTGCCCCCGCAGCCCACCGAGTCTGCTGCATCAACACCCCTTCGTCTTCAGCGTCATCAGGTGACATCTTTATAGTTCATTTCCAGTTGGGAGCGCCCTCAGCGCTGCATTATTCTGTCAGGACCCCGATCCTAAGTCACATCGATCTAGCATGTAACACCTCATATCACTTTGCGGCCTCACGCACGGTATTCCGTGTCGCCTTACCATGCCCGGGACCGTTTGCGCCTTTTAGCACACGTATATGATAGTGTCGCTAGCATCCATATGACCGAGAACCCGGGCTGACATGGCTAGTCGTGAACCCAAAGTGGCACTAACTTACAGGGACAGGCATACATGACCCAGCATCGAACGTGTCGGTCATCAGCGAGTGAATCCGGGCTGCAGCAACTGGGCTAACAGGACTCCGGTAAACCGGGCTGTAGCGGGCTAACAGGACTCCTGTATTCATCGCGTGACATTTCCTCGAAGGGACAGACACAGGAATGAAGAAGGACACATGCCGGCCAGCCTAAGTGTTCCGGAGCAGTAGCACTCTACCGTGGCTCAGTGGAAACACTAGGAGACATTTCCCGGTAAGAGAGGCTACTAAGGATAAACAACTAGATAGTCAGATCCCACACATAGCAATACACGTTACACGTACGCATAACATGCAAGTATGTGTTGTACAACATGGCACCACAGCATAACTCAATAACTCACATAGATAAATCTCAAAGAGCCATCACAGCCTTTATTTCAAACAGGGGTCACAAGACCCATC
>NW_025231396.1:0-11436 GCF_018294505.1 Triticum aestivum | reverse complement strand
CCGAAATTTAAAATTATAGAATTCTATGGCTAAGTGAGAGTGTTCAAGCATTATAAGTCCGGTTGCCTTGTTCGCTGTGTCGAGCGCCTCCCTAGCTGGACCCAAAAATGGGAACAAGAGCGCTCGAGTTTATCCCGAACACCCCAGCACTCGTGGCATGGGGGCTGAAGCCGACGACTTGCCATCTCTCAGATTTGATAAACAGCCGCACAGAGGGTAATATTTTAAATTAACAAGCATTGCTTAGCGCATATGAACCAAGTTTTCAGCGCACAGGATAACAAAATGTGAGTCTACTCAAATATTACATCTTTGGAGCACTCACCCGCAATAGTGCGGGCGCCCTTCAGCACACTCTTATAATACATCTGGGCGTGCGATGCTCCTTGCCCTCTGGTGGGGGGTCCGTCATAGGCTTCTGGGCATCCATCTTGCCCCAGTGCACCTTTGCACGGGCAAGGGCCCGACAGGCACCCTCAATACAGGCAGAGTGCTTGATAACTTCAACCCACGGGCACGCATCCACCAGCCGCCGCACCAGGCCGAAGTAGCTCCCAGCCATAGCCTCCTTAGGCCACAGCCAAACTATGAGGCCCTTCATGGCCTGTTCGGCCGCCTTGTGGAGCTCGATCAGCTGTTTCAGCTGGTCGCTAAGGGGCACCGGATGTCCGGCCTCAGCAAACTGAGACCAGAAGACCTTCTCCGTCGAGCTCCCCTCCTCGGCCCGGTAGAATGCGGCAGCATCGGACACACTGCGAGGAAGATCTGCGAACGCTCCTGGAGAGCTCCGAATTTGGGTAAGCGACAGGTAATTAACACTCACATGCTTACTTTGCATGAAAAATGCCTTACCCGCTGCTATTTTCTTTACCGCCTCGATCTCCTGGAGGGCCTTGCACGCTTCGGCCTTAGCGGCTTTGGCACTCTCAACAGCCGTTGCAAGCTGAGACTCTCGAGTCTTTGAGTCACGCTCTAGGCTCTCATGTTTCTTCACGAGATCCTGGAGCTCTTGCTGTACCTCCGCCACCCGCGCCTCCTGTTTCTCTCGCTCGGTGCGCTCCACAGCCGCATTGCATTCAGCCGTGGCCACCGCCTCTTTCAGGGTCACCACCTCGTTAGTGGTCCCTGCAATACCCAAGTTATCCTTGTCATTTTTCTTGCAACTACATCCTTTCTGTAAGGTACAATTTTCATAAGGTATTACTCACCTTTTTTTTCCTCGAGCTGCTTCTTGGCACGGCCGAGCTCGTTCTCGGACCGCTCGAGGTTTTCCTTCAAAGTATTGACCTCCGCAATCAATGCGGCGGAGGTCAGCAGCACAGCCTGCAATCCCATATTGACATATTTTCATTACTCCTGCCTTTATCTTTCTAAAGATCCTCAGTCCGGCTTTTCTTTCCGAACACCGAACCGAGCATCAGGGGCTACAGTCTATGCGGTACCATTTTACATATATTGAAATTCTTATCTCAAAGCCTGTTAGAAGGCTGTTGCAGGCTTCGGTCAGCCCGCTCGTGGCGAGCTGAACCTTCTGAATCACCACACTCATAACAGTGCGGTGTTCCTCTTTGATGGAGGCGCCGTTGAGCGCCTCCAGCAAATTCTCCGGCACCTCTGGTTGGACGGAGGCAGTCGGTGTCGCAGTCTTGCCCTTCTTACGAAGGGGTCGCCCGCCGGACTCCGGAGCCACTGTGGGTTCCGGGGCTGAGTCCGGTGCAAAGTCCGGAGGTTGTCCTGCGACACCTCCGGGGCCCTCTCCTCCTGGTGGGTCCCTTCCTGGGATCCCGCCTCGGCATCGTCCGCATCACGGGGTGTGGAGGCAGTCGGAAGAGAATCCATATCCGACGCCCCTAAGGACCCGCTCGACGAAGTGGGGAGATCATCCTTAGGCGGACTGCAGGGTTGTATGCGGCATTAGAAAGACACAATGTGGCAGAAAATGAAAACCTTGAAGTTATTCGGGAGTCCGGATACTTACGATCTCGCCAGCGGCTTGGCCCTTGAAGGCCAGTCCTCGTCGTCGTCACTGGCATTGGCGGAGCGGTCCAGGGGAAGAGTTTTTCCCTTCTTGGACCCTTCGGCCTCCGTTGTTGGGGAGGCCTTCCTTTTCTTCCCTCCCCCCGCGGGGGGAGAGGCTTTCTTCTCCTCCTCGCCTTGGTGGGAGGAGTCGGCCTCGGATTCATCTTCCGATAGCACCTGAAAACGGGAACTCTTCCGAGTCCCTGTGGCCTTCTTCTTGGCCTTCTTCTCCGGCACCACATGGGGTGCCGGAGCCAGCAGCCCCGTCAAACGGGCGTCCGCTGGGTCCTCTGGCAATGGGGCCGGACAGATAGCCTGTGCGGCCTTCTTCAGCCAGTCCTGTCAAAGGAAAGGGGAGTTTAGATCCCGCATAGAGTCAAACTATGGAAAACACACGTCCCTTAAAGGACGAAATCACTTACCTCGTCAGCCGGACGCTGCGAGCGGAATCCGCGATCTTCGATAGCGGATGTGGGAGCTTCGGTGCCCTTGAACAACACCTTCCAGACATCTTCGTACGCAGTGTCAAAGAGCCCGCTCAGGGTCTGGTGCTACGCCGGATCGAACTCCCACATGTTGAAACCCCGTCGTTAGCACGGGAGAATCCGGCGGATGAGCATGACCTGGACTACGTTGACAAGCTTGAGCTTCTTGTCCACTAGCTTCTGGATACATGCTTGGAGTCCGGTCAGCTCCTCCGAATTCCCCCAGATCAAGCCACTCTCTTTCCAGGAGGTGAGCCATGTAGGGATGCCAGATCTGAATTCAGGGGCCGCTGCCCAATCAGCGTCACGTGGCTCGGTGATGTAGAACCACCCCGATTGCCACCCCTTGATGGTTTCCACGAAAGTGCCTTCCAGCCACGTAACGTAGGACATCCTGCCCACCATGGCGCCTCCGCACTCCGCTTGGCTGCCCTTCACAACCTTCGGCTTGACACTGAAGGTCTTGAGCCACAAGCCGAAGTGGGGCTGGATGCAGAGGAAGGCCTCGCACACGACGATAAATGCCGAGATGTTGAGGATGAAATTCGGGGCCAGATCATGGAAATCCAGGCCGTAGTATAACATGAGCCCTCGGACGAAGGGATGAAGTGGGAACCCCAGTCCGCGGAGCAAATGGGGAAGAAACACTACCCTCTCATGGGGCCTGGGGGTGGGGATGAGCTCTCCCTCGTCGGGGAGCCGGTGCACGATGTCGCTGGACAAGTATCCGGCGTCGCACAGCTTCTAGATCTGCCCCTCCTGACGGAGGAGGCCATCCACTTGCCTCCCGCTCCGGACATAGTTGGAGAAGGTTGAGGTGAGAAGTGTGGACTTGGGCGCTGGAGCTCGAGTTCGCGGAGATGGATAAGCTAAGGAGGAAGAAGGCGTAGGTAAAAAGGTTGGATCTTTATCCCCTTATATGGGCGGACGGAAACATGCGTCCCCACCGGCCTGATAAAACTCGCTTATCCCCAAGCGCCGCAATCAATGGCGCGGTTGGGTTACCCACGTCCGTATTGATGGGAATCCCGGAATAAGGGGAACACGATCTCTGCTTCGACAAGACGTGCCAAGGAAACCGCCTCGCTAAACACGCTGAGGTGGAACAACAAAGACAATTCGAGTAAAGGCTTGGAAGTGGTGTGATGTCACGCCACAGAATACGTCAGCAGATTGATCTTGTGTAATATTATTCTCTCTACGGTGGTATGTGGAATTTATTTTTGTAGAGCCGGACACTATCCTGGTGTTCACAATCTTCTATAAATTATTCGGAGGAGGAACCCGCCTTGCAATGCCGAAGACAATATGCGCGCCGGACTCGTCGTCATTGAAGCCTGGTTCAGGGGCTACTAAGGGAGTTCCAGACTAGGGGGTGTCTGGATAGCCGAACTATCATCATCGGCCGGACTCCAAGACTATGAAGATACAAGATTGAAGACTTCGTCCCGTGTCCGGATGGGACTTTCCTTGGCGTGGAAGGCAAGCTTGGTGATACGGATATGTAGATTTCCTACCTTTGTAACCGACTTTGTGTAACCCTAGCCCTCTCCGGTGTCTATATAAACCAGATGGCTGTAGTCCATAGGACGAACAACAATCATACCATAGGCTAGCTTCTAGGGTCTAGCCTCCTTGATCTCGTGGTAGATCTACTCTTGTAACCCACATCATCAATATTAATCAAGCAGGACGTAGGGTTTTACCTCCATCAAGAGGGCCCGAACCTGGGTAAAAACATCGTGTCCCTCGTCTCCTGTTACCTTCCGCCTAGACGCACAGTTCGGGACCCCCTACCCGAGAACCGCTGGTTTTGACACCGACAGCTGTCATATCGAAATTTTGATAGGCATGCATGACTCGCTGCTCCGGCGGCTGTATAATTTCTGCTCTAAGGGCGGGGTTCGGCCTTGCCTGTAGGTGTGATTATATCACACTGTGTTGGCCTAATGGTTTACCACGTGGAATCTAGTCAGCGTGGTTCATCCCGTTAGCATACGGTAAATTACCGTCTGAGGGGAAGGTGCCGAAGAATTATTTTTTGGCGTGGCATTTTTTGGTGATCCAAAAACAACCGTTAGAGTGGTGGACCAATAAAACATGGCCTTTGCACGTGGCATCTTTTAGAAGATGTTATTTGTGGTTTCATACCCGTGGGGGCTTTATGTGTTATGGAGCCCCCGGACTACGAGGTCTAGAGGTACTGCAATTGAATTGTTGTGGTTGGTATGATCGGGGGCGATCGGCCGTACTTTTATGCTCTAGGGGGTCTCTTGACTAGACGCCTCCCCTCATTGTTTCCGGCACATGACCAACCGCTTTGTTTTGAGGATCCGGCATTCTCTATTGGTATGCTTTGCCGTCCTTCTAGGAGTACCATGAATTTCACATGGTTGATCGAGTGTTTGGCTCGGGCCGGAGAGGCTTGAGCTGTTCTTTGTCAGCTGACCGGACTGGGAGTTGTTGGACTTGGCGCCAGCTTCCCTGACTTGACGTTTATGACTATTGTGCCAAGGCTTGAGGATGCTTCTTCGTGTGTCCTTCGTGTTGTCTTGGACCGTAGTGATGTGTTGGCGTCGGGGTATATGCCTTGGATTCTCCTGCTTAGGTTGAGGTAGCCAGTTGTGCCGTGTCTGCCCTTTGTCGGGGCGGTCGAGTCCGTATTTTTCGGTGGCCAGGACCTTGGTCCACCTGTCCACGAGCAAATCTTGGTCAGCTTTAAGCTACTGTTACATCCTTTGCAGGCTCCTTGCCGTGGCCATGAGCCGTCGCTTGAAGCGAACTTGTTCCACTTGGTTTTCAGGCACGCCGAATTCGTCATTGCCGAGGCTTACCTCGTCCTCCGAGGCGGGCGTATAGTTGTCCCTTTCCAAGTATCCCACCATGGCTAGCCCGGCCTGCTTAAAGGCAGGCTGATCGGGGTTGTATCCATTTTTGGCTCCCTCCGGATTGTTTTCACCTCTTGTGCCGGTATTGCTGTCGCGGGGCTTGGAGCGGCGTTGACGACACCCATGCTTTGCTTTTCTCCCCGAGGGGTTATCCTCCATTTCCTCATCGCCATTGGTTTCCTTTGGAGTATCCACCATATATATATCATAGGAGGAGGTGGTTTTCCACCACCCAGTGAGCGGTGGTTCATGTTCTTCTCCTGCATCGTCGTCCATACCATCGATGTCTTCGGAGTCAAAGTCAAGCACGTCGGTTAAATCATTGATCGTGGCAACAAAGTGGGTGGTGGGTGGGCAGCGAATTCCTTCGTCCCTTGCTTCCCACTCGAGCTGGACATAGTTCGGCCAAGAGCCTCCTGACAAAGAGAGAGACTTCAATGAGTTCAGCATGTCGCCAAAGGGCGAGTGCTGTAAGATATCCGCAGCGGTAAACTACATTACCGGAGCCCAACCAGGCTCGGTGGGCTCGGGAGCGCGCAGACTGGAGCCTACAACTGGATACATGTCCAGAGGTCCGGAGTCACAGGCTTCCTTAGAGGTGAGGCCTGTGTTCGGCTCTACCGCCGATGAGTGTGCGGCCTGCGGGGCGGGGTCCGTCCCTCCATACTTAGGCAACACAGCCTGCTTCGGATTTAGGTCTGGGGCTACTGCAGGGGTGATATCTCGAGCATTGTCCGACAGCAGGTCTAAGACGTTCTCATCATGACTGCCCAGTGCTCCTGGTATAAGCCCAAATCCATCGAAGATCAAGTCTCCGCGAATATCGGCCATGTAATTCAAGTTTCCGAACCTGACCTGGTGGCCAGAGGCGTAGCTGCCGATTTGCTCCAGATGGCCAAGCGAATTGGCCCGCAGTGCGAAGCCACCGAACACGAAGATCTGTCCGGGTAGAAAAGTCTCGCCCTGGACCGTGTTGTTGACGATTGAAGGCACCATCAAGCCTTGCAGCGACGACACAGAGGAACTCTCAATGAAAGCACCAATGTCGGTGTCAAAACCAGCGGATCTCGGGTAGGGGGTCCCGATCTGTGCGTCTTAGGATGATGGTAATAGGAAGCAAGGGACACAGTGTTTACCCAGGTTCCGGCCCTCTCGATGGAGGTAAAACTCTACTTCCTGCTTGATTAATATTGACGATATGAGTAGTACAAGAGTAGATCTACCACGAGATCATAGAGGCTAAACCCTAGAAGCTAGCCTATGATGATTATGATTGTAATTGTGATATGTCGGCGTTCTGGGAATGGGGGTCCCCAGACTTGCCTGCCTGCGTCCTGCAGCATGGCTCAAAGGGGGGCCCAGCACGACCCATCTTCATCAACACAAGCTCAAGACCCTCGCGAGGGGCCAAGCCTCGCGGGGCGGACGACAAGGAGCTTTCTCAGGCATGGCCTCGTCAGGCTGGCTCACGAGGAGGCGGAGAGTTCAAGGCGGGGTACCTCGCGAGGTGCCCATGACGCAAGCCATGACGACCAAGGGTGCCAGCCGGGCGCCCGCCCGCGCAGTGTCCTTCTTTACTCTTTGGTGCTAGGGGAGCAAGCGCAGGCGAGGGCATCAAGCAAAGGCATCCATTTTGGTGCAACAAGACCAAGACCAGTCCAACGGTAGGATGGAGGTCACCGTGGAGCCCAAGTCAGCGTCACCACCACAGCCTTTGACAGGCGAGGACCAACTTTAGTCAGGATAAGTGTACTAGATGTTCCCCTTCAAATTGGCCAATTGTTGGCGCCCTTCCCTACTCAATATCTGGGAAGAGGCCCAGGGCCTTCGCCTATAAATAGGACTAGCCACCCACAAGGTAGAGGGATCTGGATAGGAATCTGGAGATAAGATAGGCAGCTAGAATCAACCCCTCCAAAGGGACAACACCACCACAAGAACAGACCCTCGCGAGGCTGTTCTTCCTTGTATTGTTCATAATCAGCCCAAGAGGCAATCCACCACGCCACACACTGGAGTAGGGTATTACAGCACAATGGTTGCATGAACCAGTATAAACCCTGTGTCTCTTGCGTTGTTCTTCTCGTAGTTTAGATCTTAGCGATTCGGTGAGGAATAGGTAGGTAGAAGGCGAAACCTCCGCGCGCACCCCAGTGTTCGAACCTCAAGGGTCTGCCGGAACCCCGGATCCGACATTTGGCGCGCCAGGTAGGGGTGCTCCGGAATTCGTCTTCCGTCGCCCTGTTCTTCTCCGACTGTCGTGACCGTGTCTGGCGCACGCCGGGTTCGCGCCGAGCGCCGAGCCGCCCTCGCTTCCCGTGTCGCCCAGACGGCTACCGTCGGCGGGCGCCCTCGTCATTCCCCGTCGCCTGCCGTCAACGCCTCCACCGGCCAAGCGAGGAACAAGCAGCAAGCATCGTCCCAGCACCCGTCCATGAGGCGAGATGGCCTCACCACTACGCCCTCGCTCACCCCCGCTGGTTCTTCATCCCGCGCGCCCCGCGCGGCCATGGAGGCTCGAGCTGTGCTCATTGCGGCAAACGAGCTCCTGCGTTACCACCCCGTCGATGACGTCTACGAAGAATGGCTCGACCGAGTCACTGAACTCGTTCGCGCCGCTGGGGGCTCCGCCGCGCCATCTTTCTCGCTGCATCGCGCCCCGCCATGCGCGGGCAATGAAGCTCCTGGGGTGCCTCAGCCGCCTCCCCCTCAAGAAGGCGCCCTGGCTCCGAGGCGCGCGGCCCCTGGGTGGAACCCGCCCTGTGAGGAACCAGTGCGGCAGGAGCAGAGCTGCCAAGAGGTCCCTCGCCCTCGAGAAGCTGCCCGAGCGCTCCCTGCTCCGGCTCGTCCCAACCATGCTCCTGCTCCAGCACGTCAAGACCCCGCGCTGCACCCAGCTGCAGCGCATGGGGACCCGCAGGACCGAGCCCTTCGTCCTCCAAGGCCTCCTGTGGCCACAGCGGGCTGCCGCGCCTTCACCACCGAGCTACACACTGTCGCGTGGCCCGACCAGTTCAAGCCGGACCTGCCTCCTCGCTATGACGGCACGGCTGACGAGCTGGGCATCGAGGCTGCCAACGGAGACGAGAAGGTCATGGCGAACTGGTTTCCCATGGCTCTCAAGGACGGGGCCCGCACCTGGCTTCCGAACCTGGCCCCAGGCACGATCTCCTCCTGGGACGAGATGCGCACCCGCTTCATCGCCAACTTCCAGGGTACTTGCGACTGGCCACCCGCCATGAGCGACATGCGCAGCATCAAGCAGCAACCAGGGGAAACCCTGCAGAAGTACATCCAGCAATTCAACAACGCGCGCCTCAAGATTCCCAAGGTGACTGAGGAGGCCATCATCTCAGCCTTCTCTGACGGCGTGCGTGACGTCAAAATGAAGGAGGAGCTCGCAATGCACGAAGATCTGTGCACTTCCTTGGAGCTGTTCAACCTAGCGACCAAGTGTGCCAGGGCTGAAGAAGGGCGTCTCTCCCTCCTCGAGTTGCCTGCCGCAGACCCTAAAGAAAAGAAGCCCAAGGCCAAGGACATGAAACGCAAGGGGGCTGCCGTTCTCACGGCAGAACCAGACACCAAGCGGTGCAGAGATTAGCCCGAATCCTCCAAGGGCAGTCGGTACTGCGTGTACCACGACCTCCACACCCATAACACCAATGAATGCCATGAGCTCCGGGCCGTGCGTGAAGGACGGACTGGCCGGCGTCCCGACCGCAGCGATCAGGCTACAGACGAGGAGGAGGAAGGAACGCAGGGCGCTGGGAAGACCGCGGCCCACGTCAAGGGTGGCGCGACCAACCTCGCGAGGATCGCTGGCAGGACCCGCCTCGCGAGGGAGGCTGGAGGGATTAGCCTCGCGAGGATCGCCCGCAAGGTAACGCAGGCCTCCCTCCTCTACCGCCGCAGCCAAGGAGAAATGAGGACCGTCATCAGGACGAGGGGGCTGGGGGCTTCCAGGAACCACGTGCGATCGCCTGCATCCTGGGCGGAGCCCAAGCCCCAGCCTCTCAGCGCATCTTCAAGCAGTTCGCCCGCGAAGTGAATGCAGTCCTCCCCAAGCTCGAGGCCACGCGCCCTCTCAGGTGGTCGGCGTGTGCCATCACGTTCAGCTCAGCGGATCAACTCAAGTGCGTGGCCCCAGCCGGAGTCCTCCCGATGCTTTGTTCCCCAATCATCAGCAACGTGCTAGTCACCAGGACCCTCATCGATTGCGGAGCAGGGCTCAACGTCCTGTCTGTGGAAACATTTAACAATCTCCAAGCACCCTACAGAGCTTCAACCAACCAAGCCTTTGTCTGGAGTCACCGACGGCTCCACGGTCCCGATTGGGTAGGTCCTGTCCCTGTCACCTTCGGGGCACGCGACAACTACCGCACCAAGCTCATCGACTTTGACATCGCCCACATTCGCCTGCCGTACAACGCCATCCTCGGGTACCCAGCGCCGGCCAAGTTCATGGCCGTAACCCACCACGGCTACAACATCCTCAAGATGCCAGGAAGTGGCGGAGTCATCACGGTGCCCTGCGAAGAGAGAGACGCAGTTTGCTCCCTGGAGAGAGCCTTTCAGGCCGCATCATTGGAAGACCTGGATCGCGGAAGCAGGAGGCTTCCTGAGGCCGCCCCCAAGAAGAAGAAGACATCGACCGGCCCGGCCCATCAGGAGGCAGGACCCTCTGGGCCCGCGCCTGCTCAGGGGGAACATCCTTCCATCGCATAGGAAAGTGCACCCGGCGCCCTCCTCGGGCAGGGCTCAGGGGCTCTCCCCTGGAGGGTCGTCAACCTCGCCAAGGTCACGAGGGAGGCGCTTGGGCACCACGTGGAGGCATGCTTCAAAGCACGTTTCCATCAAGAAGGAGCAAGGCAAGGAGGGCCAAACCCTCAGGAGTTCGTCAGCAAGGCCATTCAGGAGATACAGCAGTCAAGGGAACTGAGAGGCAGTCGTCGCTTACCCGCTGTGGCCCCCCATCCAAGCGAGGATGGTGGGCTGCGCGTCTGCATCGACATACTAGGGCTCAACCAGGCCGCGTCTCAGGAGCGCCTCTAGCCTTCGCGAGTGGGACGCTGCGAGGGTCCACCTCACAGCTACGTTCGCATGCCTTATGGCTTGCCGAACGCAGCTACTGCGTACCAGCGCATCATGTGGGCCATCCTGGAGGCTCAAGAGGTTAGGCGTTCCGTAGCCCTGGAGGAGATGGAGACGGTCCACGAGGAGCCACCAGTGCCTCCGGAGCCCCCCGAGGCCCCAGGGCCTGGGGGCTCGTGAGGATCTGCCCCCGCAGCCCACCGAGTCTGCTGCATCAACACCCCTTCGTCTTCAGCGTCATCAGGTGACATCTTTATAGTTCATTTCCAGTTGGGAGCGCCCTCAGCGCTGCATTATTCTGTCAGGACCCCGATCCTAAGTCACATCGATCTAGCATGTAACACCTCATATCACTTTGCGGCCTCACGCACGGTATTCCGTGTCGCCTTACCATGCCCGGGACCGTTTGCGCCTTTTAGCACACGTATATGATAGTGTCGCTAGCATCCATATGACCGAGAACCCGGGCTGACATGGCTAGTCGTGAACCCAAAGTGGCACTAACTTACAGGGACAGGCATACATGACCCAGCATCGAACGTGTCGGTCATCAGCGAGTGAATCCGGGCTGCAGCAACTGGGCTAACAGGACTCCGGTAAACCGGGCTGTAGCGGGCTAACAGGACTCCTGTATTCATCGCGTGACATTTCCTCGAAGGGACAGACACAGGAATGAAGAAGGACACATGCCGGCCAGCCTAAGTGTTCCGGAGCAGTAGCACTCTACCGTGGCTCAGTGGAAACACTAGGAGACATTTCCCGGTAAGAGAGGCTACTAAGGATAAACAACTAGATAGTCAGATCCCACACATAGCAATACACGTTACACGTACGCATAACATGCAAGTATGTGTTGTACAACATGGCACCACAGCATAACTCAATAACTCACATAGATAAATCTCAAAGAGCCATCACAGCCTTTATTTCAAACAGGGGTCACAAGACCCATC
>NW_025231395.1:8125-11436 GCF_018294505.1 Triticum aestivum | reverse complement strand
CTCCTCACCTATGCAGTGCGACCAAAAAGTGAACAGGGTGTCGACCAAAACCTAGATAGGCAACCCGCAAACCCAAAAAATGAAAAAGGGCTCAACAATAAAAATCCCCGGACTCACACACGCGGGACACTCGAATGAGATGACCGCTCAAGTGTTGAGATTCCTACTAAATGGGCGGCCACAAAAAACGACCTGAGGCGAAATAAAAAACAGACACACGAAAATTAGGAAAAAATGTTCAATATTGCATCCGCATAAGTGGGAAGAAAAACCTCCTGGACGATATCTTATGGCGGCTGCTAGGCGTCATCCGGATGTACAGGGGAAAAGAACAGCCATCTTCCCTACCATCCGATTCATCACAATCTGAGCGATTCCAGCCGTCCAGTCAGTCAACGCGGAAAAATGCCTCGTTTCTTCCATATCTTCACCAGCTCATGTCACGACGGCGATGGCAACGGCGACAACACTGGCTTGGAGCACGTCGACGACGTTGCCGCACTCGTGGCAGCACCGGCTTGAAGCATGACGGCACCGTCGCAGCACGTCGACCGTCGTCGCAGCACCGGCTCACAGCATGTTGACCGTCGTCGCAGCACCATCTCGCAGCACGACGGCGCCGTCGCAGCATCCTCTCACAGCATGTCGACCGTCGTCACATCACCAGCTCGCAGCAAGGCGGCGCCGTCGCGAACTTCGATGGTCGTCGCAACACTGGCTCGCAGCACGGCGCCACTGTCGCAACACGATGGCGACTGCACAGCACCGCCGGAGTAGCCAAGGCGTCGCGCCATGGAAGCAACCCGCGCCTGTAGCATCGGTGCGCTTCGGGCGGCCTTCCCAACAACGGTGGTGCTCGGTCGTCGCCGCACCGCCTCCTAACGACATCCCGCCCCTCGCAGCGCTTCAAGGAGCTCGCGGCACCCGGACCACCCTCGCAGCTCTCGCACATCGCTTGAAGGAGCTCGTGGAGGCCGTCCATGGCGGACGAGATTCCCACGGAACAGAAAAGGGGAGATGGGGAGAAGACGAGTTGACCAGGCGAAATGAGAAAATGAGTTGTTGGAAGAGCTCGTGGAAGGATAAGAAGAGAAAAGGGTGGAGCGGTGGGCACGTGAGTGGGCCTCATTGGACGCGTGTCGCATGCATGAGACGGCTGCGCGAGGGAGCATCTTATCGCCAAACCGCAGCTAAGATGTCTCCTGTCCAAGTATTTTTAGACAAAACATACTTTATTAATTGCTCAAACCAACGGTTTTACATGAATTACAGCGGGGTCATAAGGTTTCCCAACCATACATGACCACCAACATCTAAACCAACAGCGTTTTTTGCGAAGGGGTGACCCTCAAAGTTAAAAATTCTGTGCTCATAAACTAAAGAACACTAGTACAATGCCCGTGCGTTGCCACGGGCCTTTTGTTGTATATAAAACTTGATGAATTTTTAGTTCTTTCAACGCCTCAACACCTTTGTTGGTGTATTCATTTTTAGCGTCGACATAATACATCTCCATCTCTCTCATGCTCTACAAAAAAAATACAGAAGCACACATTGTTTTAACATGGGAAACAAATATATAAAGAATAATTATTTGTATGCATCTCTTCTGTTTGTTAAAACTCAATGATTTTCGGTCCAGTCTATCATACAATTAAATGACTTGTTAGGGACCTTAGGGTGTATATTTTTCAATATATAAAAGTATGAGATATTTCTCTCATAGAAAACAACCCTTTCTCTGAAAAGAGGGTCGATCCTTTTCCTTTTATAGTTAACTGCTCTGTGCAAAGACCATGAGGAGCACCCCATTCAAGGTGGAAATTGTATTTTCCTTTTGAGCAGAAAAGGGCTCGGTACTTGCATACTATTGTAACACATAGCGATTAAAGGACATTCAAATGTGTGCCTACTATACACATGTACAGTGCCGTCCGCATCTTCTTTATGATCGCATTATCAAACCCAACTTAGCTCAGCAATTTTACATATTGCATCTGTGCCAAACCATCACGACCGAAGGTAGCCTGGCAGATCCAGTTTCAAGAAAGAGATAGGGCAACACAGCAGGCCCAAAACTACACACCAAACCAAAATACTTCCTAGACGAACTATATTACTTACTGGATGGAATTAACTACAGGACGGTCAAGAATCCATTGAATAAACAAAACATTATAGCCTTAATATACAGTGGACTCAAGGCAATGGGTGGCATGCAAGACACACTGATCAAGATAACGCCTCATACGGCGCTCCAACACCGATAACATGGCAGAAGCACAGCTTGCGATCAGGGCTCCTGGATTGTATGGTTGCTATCCTCCCCTGCACCACCACTGCCACCATTAGTTACACAGTTTGTCGCCTCTACCGTGTGACGATCATGGGGAACAAGAAGCTGCATGACCATTGTTGTTTCTGTTCCGTTCATCTGTGCTACTCCTCATGGTCTTTGCATGAGCTTTGCGGTGCTGAAAGCACAAGTGGATAAAGAAGTTAAAGGTGAATCACACCCTTTTGAGGTACCATCTTATAGTGTACTATTTATTTTGTCTAAATCACAATCATAGAAATTCGTTTTCATCATGCAATAAATATATGGTCCAGCCAACAACTAAGTGGAAAAGGCACATACTGATAGACCGCAAATGTGACAGAAGTACAGCTTATCCATGAACCTCGCCAACTAATCAGCAATACCTTCAACATAAAGGTGGGGAAGAAACTAAAAAGCAGACTAACACACATCACTTGCATCTAGTTAGTGTAAAGAACAACACAAATACCACATAATCACCTCTATCATGCTCCTGGGACAGAAACATATAAAGGGCCTCTCAATAACCAACCAGTTTACAGTACGCTGTTTCATAAGCTTCTTCGGCCAAAAGATTTCCAAAATCACAAGTTCAATTAGCCTATTGTTTTAGTTTAGCATTTTATTTAGATTCACATGGAGCCCATTTTAGTGAAATCGAGATTTGTACACATGGTGCAAACAAAGTTCAGTCTTCAGAATTTAAACCACTCGAACAGAGCTGGCATCATTTGGCAATTTATATGGACAAGACTAAAAGGACGCTTAATGATTCCAGATTTCAGAAACAACTCGCCAAATATGAGAGGTGATTTGTCATGCAAGTGAATCATTTTGCACAATGTCATGATGTAAAAATTCTAGATTTCCATATTGGAAACAACATGAAACATGAAAGTATGGAGAATAGTAAATTTTGGATCAGCAAAACATAATGATGCCAAGGAACTACCGTGAAGAATATCTGAGTGCAAAACATGAAGTTCCAAAG
>NW_025231395.1:0-1740 GCF_018294505.1 Triticum aestivum | reverse complement strand
AGCGGCGGCGGCGGGCGTGGGATCCGCGACGGCGGCGGCGGCGGCGTCCGTGGGATCCGCGGCGACGGCGACGGCGTCCCTGGCGATCCCAGATCGAGGCCGCTGGTGGGATCCGCCACGGCGCGTCACAGGGATGGATCCGCCGCGGTCTGGGCGTAGGGGTGGTTCGGGCGTGCGATCGGGCGGCGGCGGAGATCGATCTGCTGTGTCGGGCGGCGGCGGAGAGGGGTTTTGTTTGCACCGGTTTTTTCGATCGAGTAAGGCAGAGGTGGTGCGATGACGAAAAAAAAAACGTCGATGACGAAAAAAAAAACAGCGGTGGGAGTATGACGAAAATAAACCAGCGAAAATTAACCGCGCGGACTATTTACCAAGTCGTCCATTAGGAGTAGAGATTTATCGAACTGAATCCTTCGATCCCTGAATTCTGTGATGATTGCTCCGTAGGCTCCAGTTGCACCTTGCTGTATGTCATTCACTACCGTTTGAGAATCAGAAGCAACTACTTCCTCCGTTTTTAAATATAAGTTTTTTTTAGAGATTTCAACAAATGACTACATACAGAGCAAAATGAGTGAATCTACATTATAAAATATGTCTACATACATCCGTATGTTGTAGTCCATTTAAAATGTCTAAAAAGACCTATATTTAGGAATGAAGGAAGTACAATTTTCGAGAGAAAAGATCCTTCGCCAAACCTAGGCCCTCTCGGCAGGTTCGTTAATACCCTCCGCCACAATGGCCAATGCACCAATGTAGACGCCTTGCTCCGATCTGCATATCGCAGCAGCCGCGCCCCTTCTGTCCAAGTGGTACTGATTGTTTGGTCTTCACCGGTTTGGGCAAGGTATGCCCTCCTGTGTACTTGAGCTGGACCAGGCCATAGCTCTCGTACCCACAGTGCCGCTTCCAAATTAATCCACTCACAAGCCTAGACCAGTAGTACGAATGCATGATCCCAGGTAGCTACCATTTTGTTTTTGAATGCCATGAGTTGTCCATCACAAATCCATTTGCACACTTGCCTGGATTCCACTCCACAGATCTGAAAATCGACTCAGAAAACTACGCAATGCATGGCAAAAACATTGTCATCGTCATACCCAATCATCCATCCACAGATCCACACCAACGACTTCATTAAATTACTTGATTCACAGTAACTTCTTATACAAAACACACGCTGAAATTATACAAATCTTAAAAAAGCAATACACGTTCCTCACAAATGTTATTTTGAACTCTCAACTCTGCCGTGCAGATACTAAAATGGGGCAGCGAATGGCAGAAGACCACCAAAGAATACCCACGCGGCCACACATGCAACTGATGATAAATAGTACCATCGGTCACTCACTGACACTGATCATGCCCTCGGTGATGAGATTTCAGTGCTGGGCCGGATGGTTGCAGATCGGAGTCAGTGGTGACCGTGGTATCCGCCGCCGCTGCCGCCGCCACCGTATGTAGGCGTGGGAGGGACGGGGTGGTAGTCGGGGTGGGGCTGCGGCTTGGGCACACTAGTAGAAAAAGGGCCTTTAGTCCTGGTTCATAAGGGCCTTTAGTCCCGGTTCTACAACCGGGACTAAAGGGTCGTTACTAAAGCCTCCCCCTTTAGTCCCGGTTCTTACACGAACCGGGACTAAAGGCCCTCCACGTGGCCGCTGCCTGGAGGTCCACCTTTAGTCCCGGTTGGTAATACCAACCGGTACTAAAGGAAATTTTAAGATTTTTTTT
>NW_025231394.1:6544-11436 GCF_018294505.1 Triticum aestivum | reverse complement strand
GTACAATGGAAGGCAGGACCCGCAGACTGAGAGGGGAGACTCGTTGCTTCTGCGATGCGCATATAACTTTGAAACTTGATAAAGAGCGTGACGTTTGGTATGTCAGCAGTTTCAATGATGATCACAGTCACGTTCTAGCTAGACCGGATGAAGTCACGTTTCTTCGGTCTCATAATCAGATAAAAGAATATCAGAAAGCTGAGATCTTAACCATGGCAGGTGCTGGAATCAGGAAACATATGATTTATGATCAACTCGTCAGTAGGTACGGGTCATATGCAAAGGCTGGTTTTGGGAGGAAAAACCTTTATAACATGTGTTATAGAGAAAAAATGAAATTGCTTGCACAAGGTGATGCAGACACTGCCATTGGGATCATGATGACCAGAAAAGAGAGAGATCCAGATTTCTTCTTTGAGCACACCGTCGATGATGAAGGAAGGATGAAAAACATATTCTGGTGTGATTCTCAATCACGTCGAGACTATGTTGACTACGGTGATGTGACAGTCTTCGACAACACATACAGAATGAATAGGTATGGCATGCCATTTATACCTTTTGTCGGTCTGAACAACCACCGTTGCACCACGGTATTCGGTTGTGCTCTTGTGTCTGACGAGACAGAGGATACATATGTCTGGCTGCTTCAGACATTTTTGAGGGCTCATTGTCAGAAGAGGCCCAGGTCCGTAATTACTGATGGAGATGCAACTATGATTAAGGCCATAAGAAAGGTACTTTCGGAGGTTTGGCATCGTCTTTGCTCGTGGCATATTGAGAAGAACATGCAGAAACACCTTCATCATAAGTCTCTAAAGGAGTTCAGGTCTCTACTTTATTATGCTACTTCAAAGAAGGTATTTGAGGAGAGATGGGCAGCGTTTTGCGCCAAATGGCAGTCGGAGAAAACAAAAACATGGTTACGTAGGATGTACAAGAAGAAAAGGCTTTGGGCTGCATCATATCTGTCGGGTGGGTTTTTCTTAGGTATGCGAAGTAACCAGCGAAGTGAGAGTCTGAATTCATGCCTTCACTTGCATCTAGACTCCGGTATGACTATTGTTGATATGATTGTGCACTATGAGAACTGCATAGTTCGTCTTCGTGAGAGCGAGGCGCATGACGATTACACAAACTCACAGACAGTTCCAGTACCAGTATTGGACGAGTGTAAAGATATTGAGAAATCAGCTACCCGTGAGTTCACTGCGGCAAACTTTTATATCTTGCAGGAAGATATGAAGAAGGCACGGGAGCTTGAGGTCCTTGAGAGACTGAGAGGAGCAGACACTCACAGATTCATACTGACATGGAAGGAAAATAGGGATATCAGATTCACTGTGGAGTACACCCCAGGTAACTCCGAAGAAACTGTGAGGTGCAGTTGCAGAAGCATGTATCGCAAAGGACTTCCTTGCAAACATATTCTTCATGTTCTGATTCAGCTACGCTTACGTGAGATACCTAAGTGTTTAGTGCTGCGAAGGTTGAGCCAAGTTGCAAGGGGTGGACTTCCCGTGAAGCGCACTAGCGATCTGTTTGCGTGGGGATGGGCAGGTGCAGGTGACAGAGCTAGGTACAGTGAGTTGACTATCTTATCTGCTGAAGCAACTCATAAAGCATGTCATAAACCATTTTTATTCGACAAGTTGAAGGCGGCTCTGAGGGACATAATAGATAATGATTACACTGAGGAGGATGAGCCTGGTGCGGGGGTACAGTTTGTGAACGATGATGCATTTGAGCCTAATCAAGATCATGGTCTTGTTCGTGATCCCGCTAAAGTTAACACCAAAGGCGCACCAAAACAGAATGTTAAAGGCCGCGGTAAGGATGGTCTTGATGTCACTAAAAATGGGCGACCTAAAGCTTTTGATGAGAAAAGCAAACGTCAATGTGGACAGTGCGGTCTTACGGGTCATTATAAGTCCACGTGCCCTCAAAATCCTAAGTATGATTTCCTTATGTTATTGTAAATCTTATTGTTCAACCTGAATTTATTTGTTTATTGTGAATTAACACATATCTTACTGTTATGTAGGAACTTTGTTTGAATTATGGAGTATGGAAGATTGCTATGGATTGCTATGGAAGATTGCTTCACCCTTTCATTGGAGACAGTTATTAATGTTCTACATATGTGATCTTTAATAACTGTTGAAATATGTTATATGAACTTATTTTACTTTGTTGATGTCAGACTATTTGCTACGATATACCGACATAAGTAGTTGTTTTGATGAAAGACTATGTAATGCAACAAGGAGTTTTTACTTTGTTTATTTTCATGTGCTCATTTTGCACAGAACTGCCCTCGCTGTTGTTTTGACAGTGTCGTCGCTGTTGTTTTGACAGTGCTCATTTTTGCACACTAGTGCCGTCGCTGTTTACTGTTATTTTGCTATTTGCTGTTATTTTTTTCCAGCACTGTACGGTCGCCGTCGCTTAGAACCCCGTCGTTTTAATTATTTTTTTTAAAAAGACTGACAATTGCGCCGGCGGCACTGTCCCATAGCGGCAGCGTCGGGCGGCTGACAGCAGTACGAAGTAATCAACTAGTTCGACAGCTCATGTGCCGCCGGGTATATAAGTCAGTCGTCGCGCCCTTCGTCGGGCGAGGTGGGACTAAACATTTCCCGTCGCCCCGCGTGGAACTTGGGCCGTCGTCCCGCCGCCTGCTACTTGGGCCGTCTTCACGTCACGGGCGTATAGTGTTATTTGGCCGGCCCACGCGGTCACGCGCGTCGCTGCAGGCACGGCGGGTGTGGGCAGCCAAGTTTTTAGTCCCACCTCGCTCGACGGAGCGCGCGACGACCGGCTTATATACCCGGCGGCGCGCTTGCAGTCGAACGTCTTCGATTAAACTGATATGCCACCCGTCGTCCGACGCTGCCACTGTTGGACAGTGCCGCCGGTCCTGTCTGACGTCAGACTAGCCGGCGCACTTGTCGGGCAATTTTTTTTACAATGGACAACTAAGAACGTCGGTGTTATAAGCGACGTCGTCTGTGCTTTCAAAATAACACTAACATAAGAATGTCGGTCGGTGTTACACGCATAATAAATACATGTGCATTTTTATTAACGTTCAGCGTACATGAAAACATGGACTGACGTATCCAAACAATTTGACGACCACAGAACTATAAATATGAATATCAAGATTTCAAATTGAAAGACAATGGCTTGAAGACAACATAATAATCCAAATGTCATTCTCGCCTTAATAAATATACAAAATAGTAGTGTCCTCTTCGTCACAAGATATCAAAGTCGAAATAAATGTAAACATTATTTGAGCCTACAAAATTTTCTAGTACAAAAATTTTGCCACATTTATTTCTTCTTTGCAAGCCGGGTAACTTTGTCCTTCACATCGTTGAGCGTATTTCCCTCCGCAAAAATAAGTTGTGCAATCATTAAGTCCCTTGATTTATCAATTGACCCCTGTTAGAACTTCATATTAGTACAATTTAAATAGTATTACATTATGAATTTAATTTAATATAAGCATTTGAAATAAAACCAGACCTGAGAAAAATGGCTTGTCCATTTTTCACCGTTCCAATATTGAAAGCACCGAAGAACAAATATTCCACATGAATTGCTGGTCCATACAAAAAATGGTTCGTAAGTTCGCATTTCATGTAAGATATTATAACAATATGAAAGTATTTACTCACCCGTCTTCTTGTTGTGGCATCTTATACGTTTTGATAGGCCAGTTAGACACATCCGGATAATTCATAGCACCGCTAGCATTCGCATCACGTATGTCATATCCAAGTTGTTTTCTCTGTTCATATAGATGATAGCACGAAAAGAATTTAACATAGTTCAGTTACTAAATGATAGTTTCAATATGCTCATGTAAATTTATGTCGTACCAGCTCCTCAACTTTTTCTCTAATTTCACTGTCAAGTTCGGGTCCCATCAAAGAATCAAGAACCTGAAACTCTTCCTTGGGGTGATGCATGACAACCGAAACCCAGTGGGTATTTCCCTTATTAAGAGGAATATAAAGCTGCATCACAACGAAAATATGATGCAATCAACACATACCCTTTTATTATTTATATCCCATATATGCATACATTAAGGCAGTTGAACTTACCTTATCTTTTTTGAAATACTCATCGGTGCATCTATTCAGGGGTCCATTCTTCTTCGCCACAACTTCGTTCTCATTTCTCCCTGGCTCGGTGTCCGATCTAATTTCAAGTAACCAATTGACCAGATAGGTCGGCATTATATGATGATCGTCACCAACAACTCCCAACAGATGCGATGAATAAGCATTGATAACCTGAAAATAATTTATATGATGTATAACAATTCCAATTTGCATTGAAAGGTAATATAAAGCACAACAATAACTTACATCACCGGTTAGCCATTGATGGTCAAGAATTGTACAAGCCCTCTCTGCACTGAGACCTTCGCGCGTGCCATCATTGAATATTTCCTTCTTTCTATGTTTTGCTGACCGCTCATAAGCACGAACAAACTTAACACTAGCTTTAATCACATCATATTCATCTTGAAAGACTTCTTTCTCGAATAGTTCTGCAATACATAACGGTAATATGTTAATAAGTCAATGATAAGTACAAGGTTCAGCTAGAAAACAATATGATAAAACTCACTTGCTTTTGCTGTACGTTTTGCACGCTTTGTAGGTATAATTGGAATATAAGGAGACTTTACAAGGTTTGATAGCCTCCGCTTCCGTTTCCCTACACCCTCCTTTTGTACCTCATCTTCTCCAATACAATCTACGGATCCACGTGATGTGATTTTATCTGTTCCTAAAGATGTAACGGATTTCTCATCAGATACCTCAGGAACTTCGATAGGATCTTCTTTATCACCCTTGAAACTATCCAAA
>NW_025231394.1:5531-6420 GCF_018294505.1 Triticum aestivum | reverse complement strand
ATTCAGGTGTGCAATAATAAGGCGTCTTCTCTTCAGAATCATTAATATCATCTTCATCATCCTCTTGCACATTCTTTTTTTGTGGTGTTTTGAAATTGTCCACGTCAGGATTATATACAAATTCTTTACGAGGTGACCCATCATCGTTTCTACTTTCACTATTTTCACCATACTCATTCTCTTCTTCTTTTTCAATATCACCGGCTTTGTAGAATACAACGCTTTTGTTCATTTTCTCTATGACCCTCTGTGATTAAAAATTAGTTGTAATTAGTTATGTGACACATCAAAAAAACATAGTGAACGGCAAAATCAGAACACTTGTACCTGTGCACATAGCTCCGGCATACGAAGCATATCCTTACAAATGTGCTTCAGCTCAGTCAAAATCCAATCCATCATAGTGTTCTGGGTAGCTGAAGCCTCAGATGTACTAACTCCTGTTCTCCTTCCAGTAATGTTGACTTTCTCGTACTGGATTTCTTGTTCTTTTCAGCCTGTTCAATTCTAATTTTGTTTAAGCGGTACTCTTCAGTAATGGTGTCATCGATCTACAACATAAAGAATCATACAGTCATATTTAATTAATAATAAATTGCAGACTTTAAATGGACAAATATGTATTTAACGTATTACCATTCCAACACCACGACCATATTGAAAGTCGTACTTGTCTCTTTTCTCCGCTGCCGCTTCTGTCCAATTCCTCATCAAGGGGCTCAACAGCGCTAAAGGATCATACTGTGGACCGGTGCTTGGCTACACCTTCTCCCAATATAGATACTGCAAAACAAACAAACAACAATGTAGCATGTGGTACAGTATTACTATATAAAACAACTATTCAATTTAAAAAACAAATCATACTTGCAGAAGTGCAAGGTTGCCA